>NC_051233.1:32790501-32818001 GCF_015220715.1 Pygocentrus nattereri | reverse complement strand
TGTTAGGCCAGTGCCGTCTGCCTTGGCAACGCGCGTCCGCGATTTTTTCGGAATCATTTACTGCGCCTTTAAGATATTTCCACTTGCTGAGATATCATGTCTGCAGTGGACAAATGCCTGTTTCGCCTGTTTCCTCTGAAAAATGAAAGTGTATAATGTCCAAAATAAACAAACATTATGCTGAAATATGCGCTGACAGATGTATTGTGTTGTGTGGCTTGTGCTGGCTTTGTCTCCATGTGTTTATAGGCTGAAAATAAATACACCTAAAATAAAAACTGCACTTTCATTTAAAGCCGCACACACACACACACACGTACACATATACATACACACACACACACACACACACCCCTGAAGTTCTGCGGTCTGGTGTTCTGCTTTAAGACATTAATAATTTCCAGTACAGAGGGTGGGGTGTGTGTGCTCGTCTTGCTGTCCTTGTGAGGCCTACAAGTCTTTCAGATGCTGAGCTGTAGGCGTTCAGGTTAGCGATGGGTTTAATCGTACACTCTTAAAACAAGACGGTTTTTCCAGGGTTCTTTAAAGAAAAATGGCTCTATATAGAACGGAGCACACTCAAAGAACTGTTCTTCAGATTGATGTAGAAGGTGTTGTATGAGGTTCCATGTGGAGGTTCTAAATAGCATCAGACTTGTTCTTCTATGGTTACGAAGTCAGGCTTGTAACAATAGAAGAACGTTGTTTGGTGCCACACTTGTGCCAAGCTAACTTATATCTTGATATAACTGTGACAGTTTTGTTTTCACCATACTTACTTTTTTATTTGAAAACCAAAAGAGCAGGAAAACTGCCGTTTGGATACTGAGGTGAAGGTGAAGGGTAAGGTTAGCGTTTAGGTGTAGTGCTATTTCACCACAGTAACACAAAAATCAATAGAAACCTATGGACATCGTCATATGTGTAGCAAGACGTGTGTGTGTGTGTGTTTTTACGCGTGTTTGTGTGTGTGTGTGTGCGTCTGTGTGTGTGTGTGTGTGTGCGCGCGTGTGGGGGGGGGGTTGTGTGATTAAGGAGTATCAGTGTGGTGTGTGTGTTTTAAATGATGTATTACAGCTCACATAGTTTTAATCAGTGTTAAAAGCAGGAAAATTATTTTATCATCAACTCCTTCTACTCACACACACTCACACACACACTCACACACTCACTCACACACTCACTCACACACTCACACACACACTCACACACACACACTCACACACACACTCACACACACACTCACACACACACACACTCACACACACTCACACACACTCACACACACTCACACACACTCACATTGCTGGGCAAATAAAACTCAAACATCTAAAACCTCCAGCTGCTCTTTTACACTGTGTGAATATTTCTTCATTAATGGAACATCAGAAATGATCAAAAACTACTCCTCACACGGAACTTACGCCTCCTGATGTGACTTTGTTAGGAACAATTTTTATATCCAAGCCAGCAGAAGTCACAGAAATACGTTGCTTGAATAATTTTACAATTTATCTTGTTTTCTTGTTCTTCCACATCATTTCTTCAATGTCTCAGACATGTACTTACCAGCAGACGCATTTGCAACCACCTGGAACACCATAGCAACCGATTAGCAACAGCTTAGCAACCATTTCGGACACCATAGCAATGATTTAGCAACAACATAAGATAACATAGTAACAGTGTGTGTGTGTGTGTGTGTGTGTGTGATGTTACTTGATTTTTTTGTGAAGAACACACACACGTCTGGGCCCTGCTTAACTTCCTCTCCAATCAATCACTCTGTAATCAGGGACAAAACACACACACACACACACACACACACAGTGTCCATAGCTGCTAATGTAAACACATGAACTGAGCAGGAATAACAGTATATACTGAGAGGAAGTGGTAATGAGAGTAATCAGGGGCAGCACACACACACACACACACACACACACACACACACACACACACACACACATACACACACACACATCCAGATTATTGCCCAACCAGTGAAATCTCAGCTCCGGACCGGTCACTGAAGTATCTGGCTTGTTATTGGAATTGGATCCACTGACATTAACTACTGTTATTTTACAGTATAAGAAGTTTTTTCCATTCTGGGGGTTAATTTGATTGAAATTTACTGCAGAGAGTTTTAGCAAACAAGAACTAAAGCTGATGGTGAAAGAAACAGCCAACAGTAAAAAATCCTCTATGGAAAATATGATAATTGTGGGGTTACGGATGAGGATGAGGATCAGCGTCCGAGATGAATTTACATGCTCACTTCGTCAACTCTACAGCCTGAGACGAGTGTGAGCCTCTCGCAAGGGCAAGAAAACATTTAAAAACATAATATTTTGAAGAAAACCACAGATTTAAAAAACAGATTTAAGATTCTCTCTTACGACACTTCTGTGAATCATGAGTCCAACTGAGGTCAAGACTGAGCCGAGACGGAGACCGCTAGTTTATGGTCTCGATACCGGACTTGAGTATTACAACACTACTAGAAATCAGCTCATTCTTCCTCAACACCAGGGGGCGGCAACATGCAGCTCCAGAGTGGCTTCTTTACCGCCTTGCTGTGGCTCCACCACTGAGTTAGATTCATATGTAAAAATAAAATAATCCTCCTCTACAGTAAAATAAAGCTCTGCTGCTCCTTCAACGCAGTTTAACAGTAAATGGTCTGTTAATCTAGAACTGCTGATTCACCCTTTAACCCTGAAGATCAGCGCAGACGGCTGGTCACCATAGCAACACAGACAACAGTCTCACCTAGCTAGTAGCTTTGAAACGGCAAAGAGAGAGATTTAAGACGAACATCAATCATTTGGAGATGAACGGACTTATTAGTCTTTATAATCACTCCAGCTGGTTTCCTGATACGTTTAATCTGCAATGAGAAACCGACAAACACTAAAAAGTCACGAGGCTGAAGTCGGTTTCTTAATCGCCAACTTCTCGTTCAAACTGTCCCGTTCCACCTTAAGTTGTGCATCTGTTATATTCCGGTACCTCAGCCATATTTAAGGTGGAACAGGAAAATTCTAACTTTTGAGGAAAAGTTTCCTGCTGGAGATGCGAGAAAAGCAGAGCAGAGTGAGTCTGAGTTTTTGTTGATATAACAGAGACACACATTTACAGCCAAGACGGTAAATTGGACGTGAAATTTGGCTCCCAAGGTGGTTGGATTTGTGTGGAATGGAGAAAATGGCTCTTCTTAACATCCGGGTTGCAACCCCTGACCTACACAAAGGAGGCGATGCGTCAGATGTGGATGATCCGATCGATTTCAAAGCCGTCCTGCTAAACTAAAAGTTTAGAATCTTTAGCGAAATGTCTTCTTGATTAATCATCAAACCGGCTTTCGAGGAAAACCCAGCAGCATTTCTGCTACCACTTTTGCTTTAACTGATGCTTTAATGGCGAAAGACAGGAAGAGCCGCCGCCCTTTTTATTAATCTGACCAAAGCTTTGATACATTCCAATGATTAAAAACTGATTCAGAACTTTGGAACAAGTGTGTGTGTGTGTGTGTGTGTGTATTTGGGGTTCAGGGTTGTGTGTGTAGGAAACAGCTCAGAAATAGAAAACTATGGGGGGGTGGGGGGCAGGGGGTGGCACTCCAGAGATCAAAGAGAGTGTTTATGTGTGTGCCAAAGTGCAGGAAGGGGTGCAGATGACCTCATGACCTGTAAAATTCCTGTAATAAAAATGAGACTCAGACTATTATGGGATAGCACTATTTTACACAGTGTTATTATAAATCAGGCCTGGATCATCTAGAGCCAAATACAAGGCCTGCTGGCCACATCAGGCCTGTGGCGCAGTCCTGTGTGGCACCAATTAGCCCGTTTAACACTGCACTGCATTATGATCCCCAGCATGCACTGCCATGTGATGTACACTCGTTCAGCCAATGTGTCAAAATCAAGCAAATAGGGACGTTTAAAAGAACATTTAAATAAATATATTGGTCAAAACCTCTTTTATAAGTGGGACTGCTCTGATCTCTCTGTTTAGTTTTTGCTAGGATGCTGATGCATTTTGTCCAAGTTGTAAGGAATGTATTGTTTTCTTAGGAATTCCAGTGAGAAGATCATTACAGTGATCAACTCTGCTTGTGACAAACGCATGAACAAGTTTCTCTGGGCCAAGAAGGCCATCTTCAAACTCCTTACCATTTCATGTTTTAACAGCGCGCGATGCAATTAGGAGGTTATTTGCTTATGGAACCTCCTGAGACGTGGGTCAAAGAGGAAAATCAGTGAGGGAAGTCTTCGAACTTGTGCGAACACCATGTGCAACATCTAAAGAGCTAAAGGCAGACCTGGAGCAATCTGGAGTGATGGTTTCAACCTGTCGCCACACATTGAACCACGAAGGACTCCATGAGTGAAGGCCGAGGAAGACTCCATTGATGAAGAAAGACGTAAGAAGGCACAACTGACCTTCGCGAAAACATACCCAGACCGTTTGGCCAAATGTTTTGTTGACTGACGAAGCAAAACTAGACTCGTGTGGCAACGCATACAAACCAGACGAAATGAAGCTCATACGTAAAAGAACATCTAACCCTGCTGGTGGATCCATGATGTTGAGGGGCTGCTTTGGTACTTTAGGCCTCAACTGAATTAAAGGAATAACAAGATCGGAAGATGACCAAGGCTTTTTAAAGCGAAAAACGCAGCCTATTGCAAATGGACTAGGTTTGGGTCAAGATCATGGGTTGACCAGCCTGATAAAACCCCAAAGCACACTTCAAGAAGCAGAACAGAATGTCTGCAAAGAAAGAAGTGGACTGTAATCATCACGATCATCTACCAGCTCCTTAACACTGAAGACATACACTAATCAGGGATAACATCACGACCACCTCCTTGTTTCTACGCCCACTGTCCACTTTATCAGCTCCACTTACTGTATAGTTGCACTCTGTAGTTCTACAGTTACAGACTGTAGTCCATCTGTTTCTCTGATACTCTGTTACCCTGTTCTTCAGTGGTCAGGACCCCCATGGACCCTCACAGAGCAGGTACTGTTTGGGTGGTGGATCATTCTCAGCATTGCAGTAACACTGACATGGTGGTGGTGGTGTGTTAGTGTGTGTTGCGCTGGTCTGAGTGGATCAGACGCAGCAGTGCTGCTGGAGATTTTAAACAGTGATGGACAGTGAGGGTAGAAACGAGGAGGCGTAATTTATCAGTCATGGCGTTTATCATCAACGATGGATCCGCCTTCGTTTTCACTGCGGTTCTGTTTGTGTGTGTTTGTTCTAATAATATATGGTGTTTTCATGGGCACAAAAACAAGAACAGATTTTGTTGTGGTGTGTGGGTGTGAGACAAACAGTGCGAGTGTATGTTTGTGTGTTAATCTGTATCAGTAACACTTCACACCTCAGTGAGCTTCTTCCCCTCAGGATTTCACGCTAATCCTCTCTCACTCGCACAGTGAGGAAGAATAAGGCTGATATAAGACTGCAAACCCTTTTACACACAGTTTAAACCCTAATGTCGCAGTAAATGCAGAATAAACAAACTACTGCTAGCGCTGGAGGTGGACCGTTTCAAAAAAGACGTTCAATTTGTCCTATAACAGGTGAAATATTTTAAAAAAGCCATTATAAAGTCATAATAAAAACAGAAAACATGACTTATTATACAACAGTCAGTTCCGGCCACGCGAGCTGTGCTGATTCACCATAACATCACAGGTTTTTCACAAACACCATCACTCTGCTGAGACGCCGTTGCTAAGCAACGACTTTCACAGCTGTAGGAGACGCTCAAGCTGTTTGAACGTTTTTTTTTACTTCTTACTTTGCCACAAACAGAAAACGGACACTGTTAAGATCACATTTGACCGACAGTCGATTCGGTCAGACTCTGAAGATGAGACGACACTAAATTCCCAAACTGTCGTCACCACTGAGCAGCTTTTCAGTCGGCAGCTGTGACAGAAGAACAGCTGAACAACCTGGAATCAGCCAGAAATGAACCCAACACCATTCACCAGACGTGTCTGATCTTCAGAGTCGGACCAAATCAGACTGAGCCGTAAAACTGACCCAGTAAAAACAGAAAAGCTGCTCAGTGGAGACGCCAGTTTGGGAATTTAGTGTAAAGAGCTGGAGAACGAACTGCCGGCTGAGCAGCGAGTGGGCGGAGCTCGTTAGTCTGATTTATCAACAAGCTGCTCGTTAAGGAGCTCTAATTAGGAGGAAGGAACTGAACATTAAAACATATTAAAGCCGCGTTCACGGCCAGTTTATTCATTTCGTACTGTATTTATTTAACTGCTGTATTAAAGCAGTAGAGCACTCGAGGAGGGAGTTATCGCTGCGATGATCTACAGCGACCAAGTCACAGATGTGATGTTATTTCATGATAACACTCCGTTTCAAGTTCTGTTCAGCAGGTTCTCCAACCACCAGTTTTATTTGTGATGAAAGAAGAAAAGTACAAGGAACAGTAAAAGGGTTGTAGGCTAGGATGAGGTGGAAAAGTTGGAAAATCGCTGAAGCCAAAATGTGAAAAAGGTGATGGAAAAGCGATTTTTGAATAAACTATGATATCAAGCTGGTGCTTTTTGCGTTCCCAGATTGAAAGTGGACGTCGTCAGGGTTGGTGGGCCACTGCTCATCCTGCCTGGCGTCTCTAAACTGCAAACACCACGGACATAAATGGCTGTCAAGATGATTCTACTTAAGGCAAAATCAGAGTTAAATCTCTCCATCTTGCTCATTGTAATGCAGCCCCTAATCACAGCAGCCTACATCTAAGGTTTCTTGGTGTAACTGTAGTGAATGGAAAATTAATTTGCTTTTTCTTCTGCCAAATTTTCCTTCATGTGCATCTCATTTGCACAACATTTGAAAGGAAACCCATCCGGAGACGCGTCTGCATAAATCACATTGGAATCGCATTTCAAACCACCTCCTAATGTTGTTTGGAGCCGGTCTGTCTGTCTGCAGAGCAGTTTTCATTTCCACCAGAGGGGGCGCCAAAGGATTTGGCACAATGACTAAATATTCAACTAAAATCAAGAAGTAAGACAAAAAAAAAACCGCGCTGCAAAAGAAGTCAAGTAGTGAAATAACAGATTATATATTAATATATAAAATATTTTCTTTTATCAATTGTTCCCACACTTTCAGTTGTTGGAACAAAACCTCCCCAAAAATGCTAACATTACAGGACGAGAAAAAATTGATGAAAATAAATGGAAAAATATTTTTTCCAAGTCATTTTGGACCATTTCTGTTGGTCTGAGTCCAGTGTTTTGCGATCTGAAGACAAGATAACATTTACCAGCTAAAATGTAGCTTGATTTGTCCCAGTTGTTCCTTAATCCTCAAGTGGATGTTCTCTGTCTACGCTACGATTCTGCACCATCATTTGGGATTATCAGTGATAACAGTCGTCACCTCCCCTGTCCACTGCTGTGTCTTGGGTTTTCATTGCCGTTTAGCCGCGTAACGTGGGGCTGGTCTTTGGAAGTTTGGCGCCTGTTGCATAACGCTGATGGAAACATCCATGTTTGGATTTGCGCTATTTGGGGCAATTTGGGCAAATTACACAGATGCTTTATCTCGTACGAATCAGCCAGTCAAATGACGCACAGCTCACATTACTGAGCCTCCCCTGGTGAGATTAATCCAGCTCCCAGGCTTTGACTTCAGTGATATGAATTGGTCGTATTCCAGACTTTCCATTGAGAGTCTAGTAGGTTTTGATCAAAAACCATACCAATTTGATCTGACAGGCAGATTGACCAACCACTCGCATCACTCGTAGGGACAGGAGACGGTCAGAACAAAGTCTGAGGTCTGAGGGAAAGAAAGGCAGCTAATACACAAGCAACTCAATTACTTGTTAATGGTTTTAAACAAAGATCCTGAATAAATTCTGAAGAGGAGATGCTATAATTGAACTGTGAGCATTACACACACACACACACACACACACACACACACACACACACACACACACACAACGTTCAGACCTCCTCCTTGTTTCTCCCCTCACTGTCCATCTTATCAGCTCCACTTACTGTATAGCTGCTCTCTGTAGTTCTACAGTTACAGACTGTAGTCCATCTGTTTCTCTGATACTCTGTTACCCTGTTCTTCAGTGGTCAGGACCCCCATGGACCCTCACAGAGCAGGTACTGTTTGGGTGGTGGGTCATTCTCAGCACTGCAGTAACACTGACGTGGTGGTGGTGTGGTAGTGTGTGTTGTGCTGGTCTGAGTGGATCAGACACAGCAGTGCTGCTGGAGTTTTTAAACACCTCAGTGTCGCTGCTGGACTGAGAACAGTCCACCAACCAAAAACATCCAGCCAACAGTGTCCTGCGACCTCTGATGAAGGACTAGAGGATGACCAACACAGACTGTGCAGGCAGCAGATGAGCTGTCGTCTACAAGGTGGGAGTGTCTAATAGAGTGGACAGTGAGTGGACACAGTGTTTAAAAACTGCTGTGTTTGATCCACTCGTACAAGCACAACACACACTAACACACCACCTGCTTGAGTGATGTTACTGCGGTGCTGAGAATGACCCCCCCAAATAGTACCTGCTCTGTGAGGGTCCGTGGGGGTCCTGACCACTGAAGAAAAACTCCCACAGTCTTTCTCTGAAATCTGCAGAAAGAAGAGTGGAAGCTGTTAGAGCTGCAAAGGGGGACCAACCCCACATTCATGTCTATGGATCTAGAATGAGATTCATGAAACATTCACATTTACGGCATTTGGCAGACGCTGTTATCCAGAGCGACTTACAGCTTGGTCAGTTTACGCAGGCAGGCCAAGGTGGGGTCAGTGTAACCCAGAAAAGAACCACAAGTGAAGATTTTAAAGACCAATTTAATTGGCTGGTTCTGATCGCTGAACACGCTCATGCGTTCAGAAATGTATATTCTTTTGAACTGGAACGTACTCGGTTCTCGATACCCTTCACTTCAGTAATAAACAACCCACAAAAAAAATCAAAGAATAAACTTAAATTTAAAAAAATAATGATGCACCACGAATGCAGAAGCATTAGTGAACTTCAAACCACTGCTTCGAAACGGTCCAGAGGGAAACTTCAGTGGCATCCTCATAGTTTTCAGTCCTTAGGGTGTGTTAGTGTGTATGGAACATGCCCATTCAGTCCGAGTTAAAATCAATCAATCAATCAATCAATCAATCAATCTCGCGAAACAAATTTAGCACGCAAAAAAGTGTCATAGCTATGGGTACCCCAAAAAATGTTTAGATCTCTGGCGCCACCTGCAGTCCAGTAAGAACAGCCAAACTCAGCTTCCCTCATTCTGACACAGTCTGGCGCTTGTATTGGGCTCTCAGTTCATCCAGCAGCCCCTTTTCTCAGTGCAGGCCACAATCGCAATTAGAGAAGTTAAGCGCACACTCGAGGCAAATGGGGGGCTTCGGTACAGCTAGTAGCTCTGTGGCTACTAGTAAATGCAGCTGCTTCTTAGCTGAGCTTAGCGACCAGCTTCTACCGCGCCGAGTCGGATTCTGAGACCACTCAACATGTTATGTAATGAGCCCATGCCGTCGTGAAATGGGCGCCAGTTACAATGGCTAACAAAACACAGCAGAAACGGCTTCTCTCGAAGGGACACGCTCTTAATGTCAATGCACGGACTTCCCCGCTATGTTAGAGGGTGAATTCAAACACAGGTTACATCAGGAGTCTTGCCCAAGGACTCTTATTGGTTTAGTGTAGGTGCTTGTCCTGGTGGGGATTGAAGCCCAGTCTACAGTGTAGAAGGCAGAGGTGTTATCCACTAGACTATACAATCCACTATAAAAGTAGGTGTCCCAGTAGTTTTGTCCATATAGTGCATGTCATTTGTAATCCATATATGGCTGTAGATTAAATGTCTGTATGGATGTAGTACTAAACACACCTGCTTTAGCTCAACACAGCCACTACCTGTGTGTGTGTGTGTGTGTGTGTGTGTACGTGTTTGGCTCTATTTTAGCCTTTTAAGTATTTATAAGGGTTTCAAGTGAAGCTTCTACAGCAATGAGCTAACCGAGTGTTCCTTATCAGTGTTTTTTGGAACAGGTGAGTGTGTGTGTGTGTGTGTGTGTGTGTGTGTGTGTGTGTGCGCGTGTGCGTGTGAGCGAGAGAGGATGATCAATGTGCTGAAGTTGGCCAACTTGTCTCTAAAACGTCACATAAATAAGGGAGAAAAGTCTCCCACACGTGTGTGTGGTGTATGTATGTGTGTAGTGTGTGTGTATGTGTGTGTGTATGTGTGTAGTGTGTGTGTGTAGTGTGTGTGTGTGTAGTGTGTGTGTAGTGATGTTAATACCCTCCCACTCCCTTCACTGACAGCACATATGAGGCAATTTGCAGAGATAACAGTCCAAAATAAATTCACTCAAACTGCACATCTATTAGATCTCATTCCGCCGAGTTTGGCTCCGAGTTTCACTCCAGAGGGTTATAAAAACACGCACACGTTCTCCTCGGCTGCCCCACTCCCGCCGTTAATCATACGCCTTGCTTTAAACCCCCTAAACCCGGGGGGACCCGTACGTAGAGCCACACTTCACATACGTGTACAGAACCTGCTCTAAAGAACCTCTAACTTCAGTCTTGATGCCTGCGCCATGTGTACGAGCCCAGCCACGCAGCTCACGGGCCGCAGAGGTGGCCCTTCACTGATGGACACTTAGAAAAGATGGGTTCTTTTATAAAGGTTCTATTTCAAACTGGGAGTTCTATATAGAACCATTGGCATGCTTCAGTGGTTCTTTGCAAGGTGAAATGGTTCTTCAAATTGATGGAGAATATGCTATATACGTTTCTATATAGCACAAAAATGGCTCTACTATTGTTAACGTCAAGCTTGTAACAACAGCAGATCCATTTATGGTGCTAGACAGAGCCATTTTTAAAAAGGTTCTCCAAAGAACATTTTAACCATATACGGTTAAAAGGTTCTTTGCCTGAAATGCTTCTTCAGATTGATGGAGAACGTGTTGTACATGCTTCTACGTAGCACCAAAAAGGTTTCTAATCTTATTACAAGCTTGAGATTGTAAAATATGCAGAACCCTTTTTGGTTCTATACAGAACCTTTCTTTGACGACCCAAATATGGTTAACTGGTTCCTTGCCTGGTGAAATGGATTGATGGAGAATGTGGCGTACGCTCATAAAGAAGGATGGTTCCTCAAGGGTTCTTTAGTAAAGAAAGTGGGTCTATATAGAACCATGAACATTCAAAGAACTCATTGATTACAGGGTTCTTTGCATCATGAAATGGTTCTTCAGATTGACGGAGAATGTGTTGTTTATGATTCTACGCAGAATGTTTCTGAAAATTGTTCTATATAGTACCAAAAAAGGGCTCTACTATTATTAAAAGATTGGCATTGTAACATTAGTAGAACCTTTTTTTGTGATAAATATAGAACCATTTTCAAAAACGTTCTTTGAAGACTCTTTTTGGGGCTGTACAGAACGATTTTACGATTTTCGAGAAGGGTCTTTGAAGAACCATAAAAGGTGAAATGTTTCTTCAGACTGATGGAGGGTGCGTGTTATATGGTTCCTCAAAGAACCTTTTTGAAAATGCATCTATATAGCACCAAAAAGGGTTCTGCTATGGTATAATGGGTTGACTCTGTAACACTAGAAGAACCTTCTTTGGTGATCTATAGAACCATTTTCAAAAAGGTTCTTTGAAGAACCAGATAGGGTTTAATGAGTTGACACACTTCTTCAGATTGATGGGGAATGTGTGGTATACGGTTCTGCACAGAACCTTTAGAATATGGTTCTATGTAGCACCAAAATGGGTTCTGCTATGGTATACAAGGTTGACACTATAATATCAGAAGAACCTTTTCTGGTGATATGTAGAACCATTTTCAAAAAGGTTCTTTGAAGAACCACATAGGGTTAAATGGTTCTTTGCATGCTTCTTCAGACTTTTGGGGAACGTGTTGTATTATGGTTCTATATATATTTCTTTTTTTTGAAAATTGTTCTATATAGTACCAATGGGGTTCTACTATTAGTACAAGCTTGAGATTGTAGCAGACATTAGCCGAACCCTTTTGGGGCTGCACCGAACCATTTTCACAAAGGTTCTTTGAAGAACCAGATAGGGTTTCATGAGGTGACACGCTTCTTCAGATTGGTGGGGAATGTGTGGTATACGGTTCTACATGGAACCTTTTTGAACATGGTTCTAGATAGCAGCAATGTGATGCAAGTTGTGAGTTTTTATTTGTAATTTTTAGATTTAAAAATGTATAAAATGACGAGATTTTTTTAACTTTGCTGACGTTTCTGAGATTTTTGAGTTCAGAGCACAAATTTTAACATCAGTAAAAAGTTTGTTTTATTTACCTGTTTTGAGTCTGATTCTGCAGGGAGGTCCGTCACTAAAAGGGGTTCCCGAGGAAACAGAACCTATTTATTCAGTTCCTGGGAGGGGAGCTGGTTGAGCCGTCGCATTTAAGGCCCAATGAGTATCTCGCTGTTGTCAGAACAACCTCGTATCTCCAAAACGGTGATTTTACAGGAGAAGGAAAAAACATGCATTACGTTCACTGTAAGTCAATGGAACCAGAATTTTTACCAAGTCATTTTTGCCCATTTACTTTGGTCCATCATTCATGAAATTTACAAACAATATAAAGGCCAACATGCATTTTCAAATCATGTCAAAAACTGAAAATCGACAAAAATGGAGATGCGAGGTTTTGTTCTGACAACAGCAACAACAGTTGTAACAATTTCCCCAATACCTTACAACACGTTACTGGTTCTCTAGACTGATGGGTTTATTTTCTATTTATTTCAGAATTAGATGTGATAAAATAGACATTTATCATTAAAAACCGGGACTACACACAAAAAACTACAGTATAATGACAACCTGATCTAGAGGAGGTGGTGATAGGAACCAGACGTCCACTAAGAAAATGCTGCCTGATGTCTGAGACACTGTTTATTTTTAACGTCCATTCATGGTGGAAGGAGACATGCAGGGTGTTTTGAGGCAAAATAGTCCCCAAAGAAAACATTATTATTTATTATTTTCAGATTTATCGCTATTTTCCATCATTAACAACATTCCATATGAAACTCAGAAGACTCGTGTAGGTTCACTGCTGGGTTTGATAGTCAATAAAATGGCTATATTGTGTTGTAGTCATGGCGATGTCTGGTTCCCATCACCACCACGGTAAAGAAATCTGAGGCACTCACTAACTTTCTTTACATCCACTGGACTTTGGAAAAGTTTTGCTTTGTGTGTTTTTGAGTTGCAACTTTTGTCATTAGTTCATCGCACTAAGAAAACTTTTACCAAACAACATCAATCACAGCACAGTCTCTCTCTCTCTCTCTCTCTCTCTCTCTCTCTCTCTCTCTCTCGCTCTCTCTCGCTCTCTCTCACTCTCTTTCTCTCTCTCTTTCTTCTCTCTCTCTTTCTTCTTTCTTCTCTTTCTCTTTCTTCTCTCTCTTTCTTTCTCTCTTCTCTCTCTTCTCTCTCTCACTCTCTTTCTCTCTCTCTTTCTTCTCTCTCTCTTTCTTCTTTCTTCTCTCTCTCTCTCTCTCTCTCTTCTCTCTTCTCTCACTCTCTTTCTCTCTCTCTTTCTTCTCTCTCTCTTTCTTCTTTCTTCTCTTTCTCTTTCTTCTCTTTCTTTCTCTCTTCTCTCTCTCTCTCTCTCTTCTCTCTTCTCTCTCTCTCACTCTCTGTCTCTCTCTCTTTCTTCTCTCTCTCTTTCTTCTTTCTTCTCTCTCTCTCATCTCTCAATCTCTTTCTCTCTTTCTTCTCTCTTTCTCTCTTCTCTCTCTCTCTTTCTTCTTTCTTCTTTCTCTTTCTTCTTTCTTCTCTCTCTCACAATCTCTCTCTCAATATCTTTTTCTCTCTCTTTCTTCTCTCTCTTTCTTCTTTCTTCTCTCTCTCTCTTTCTCTCTCTCTCTCTTCTCTCTCTCTCTCTTTCTTCTCTCTCTCTCTTCTCTCTCTCTCACTCTCTTTCACTCTCTCTTTCTTCTCTCTCTCTCTCTCATCTCTCTCTCTCAATCTCTCTCTCTCTCACTCTCTTTCTCTCTCTCTCTCTCTCTCTCTCTCTCTCTCATCTCTCTCTCTCAATCTCTCTCTCTCTCACTCTCTTTCTCTCTGTCTCTCTCTCTCTCTCTCTCTCTCTCTCTCTCTCTTCTCTCTCTCTCACTCTCTGTCACTCTCTCTTTCTTCTCTCTCTCTCTCTCATCTCTCTCTCTCAATCTCTCTCTCTCTCACTCTCTTTCTCTCTGTCTCTCTCTCTCTCTCTCTCTCATCTCTCTCTCTCAATCTCTCTCTCTCTCACTCTCTTTCTCTCTCTCTCTCTCTCTCTCTCTCTCTCTCTCTCTCTCTCTCTCTCTCTCTCTCTCTCTCTCTGTGAAATGAAACAGAACCACTCTGAAGAGCCTCTACTGAACTGTGGATTATTTCAGTCAGTAAATCTCTGATAAACTAAACACAGACACACTCCGGCCCTGTATATCATCTTAATCACCGCGCGAGCCATTCTGTGCGTATACGACCCGCCGTCCTGTGAAGACGTGCTGTAGGACTTTTGGTTCTTCTCCACACGCTGACCCATATCCAGGCTACTCTCTCATCCTCTGCCAGATCTTCATTAGGATGGTGGTGATTCAGTGTAAATCAGCCGCAGACTCGGCACATTCTCCCCTCCCATAAACGTCTCCATCTGAGGAGAATCTGATTAGATCTGTTCATTTGGCCGTCAACGTTTCACCTCAGAAACACACACACACAGTTTCTAAGCCGCTTCTCCCTCAGGGTCGCGGGGGTGCTGGAGCCCGCCCCAGCAGTCACTGGGTGGAAGGCAGGACACACCCTGGACAGGTCACCTCAGAAACAGTTTATTTTTAAATGTTCTTATTAAATTAAATGTAGTTTGTAAGATTTTTAGATGAAGCAGCTAAATAAAAGAACATAAAACAACAAAAATAACACTAAACTAAAACTAACTCCAGTACTATTGCTAAGATGTCGCTATGGTATCCCAGGTGGTTGCTAAAATGATGTCAGTCCTTTGCAACTGAGCCTCAGATGGTTGCTAAGGTGTTGCTATGGTATCCCAGCTGGTTGCTAAGGTGTTGCTAGGCCACTGCTTTGGTATCTCAGGTGGTTGCTAAGATGACACCAATCCATTGCAACTGAACTTCAGATGGTTGCTAAGGTTTTGCTAGGCTGTTGCTATGGTATGCTAGGTGATTGCTAAGGTGTTGCCAGGCTGTTGCTATGGTATCTCAAATGGTTGCTAAGGTGATGCCAATCCATTGATGGTTGCTAAGGTGTTGCCAGGCTATTGCTATGGTATCCCAGATGGTTACTAGGTGTTGTTAGGCCTTTGCTATGCTATCCCAGGTTATTGCTTGGCCCCTCCTCTGTCTTAGCGGTTGCTAAGATGATGCCAATCCATTGGAACCAAACCTCAGATGGCTGCTAAGATGTTGCTAGGCTATTGCTATGGTATCCCAGGTGGTTGCTAATTATTATATATATGAAATATTCACTTATTGTTTGGACAATGCAGACACTCTCGCAGGATGTTGGTGATGAAAACTGCAAACTGTAGAGATCATGAGATCATCATCTTCAGGTTCTGCATCCAAATCAATTTTATTTTAATTACTGAAAGTAATAAATACACCCTGATGACGCTTCATACAGCTATAACACAGTGCCTTCTAAATGGAAATGGACATTTTTCTTCAGGGTCAAATTAAAGCAAATAAGCCAACAGCCATTAATTACAATTTAATTTCTAAATAAATTAATTTCTAAATAAAGCACAGGAAGCTTGTTTGAAGCTCTGAGAGAGACATGAAAGAAAAAGGTAAAAAAAAGAGAAAAGACAGAAAAATGTGTCTTGGAGAGCATGTTGGGTAGGGGGCGGGGCAGGTGGAGGAAGCAGAAACAGCAGGGAATGGTCTGTGATTGACAGCTGTGTCATTACAGTCAGAGAATGATTTGGGTGCTGAGCTGGAGGAGAAACAAAGACAGTTTCATGATTAAATAAAATTTCTGCGGCTTATTTAAAAATCATGTGTAAAATGATCAATTTAATTGGATATAGTCACTATTTGTTCTTGGTTTTATTAAAATATAGCAACTATATTAACCTTACTATAATCTATTGGAAGTTATTTTAATTTACTAATAAATGAATTTTTAATAATTTTCATTACAGGTTAAATTTATTTGCAACCTACAAAGCTAAAACTGACAACTGACAACTGCTCAGCAGGATAAATGATGATATATTTGTTATTTAAACCACAGAGATTGTACCATTCCATCCATCCATCTATCCATCCATCCATCCATCCATCCATACATCCATCCATCCATCCATCCATCATCTTCCTCTTCTCCGTGGTTCGGGTCGCGGGGACACCATCCTAAGCAATGAGGCCCAGACCTCCTTTTCCCTCACCCCGATATCTGGTCAAAGTTCTGACGCAGGTGTGAGTTAAAGATCAATCTGACAGGTTCTTCTGCCAGATGTTCCCAGCAAACCCTCACTGTACGTTTGGGCTTGCATGGTCTGACCGGCATCTTCCCCCCACCACCTGATCCAACTCACCAGGTGGTGATCAGTTGACAGCTCAGCTCCTGTGTTTGCCCGAGTGTCCAAAACACATGGTCGCAGGTCCGATGACACAACTACAAAGTCATTCATTGAACTGCGGCCTAGGGTGTCCTGGTGCCATGTGCACTTATGGACATCCTTGTGTTCAAACATGGTGTTCGTGAGGGACAAACTGTGGTTTGCACAGAAGTCCAAAAACTGAACAGCACTCAGGTTCAGATCAGAGAGGCCATTCCTCCCAATCACACCCCTCCAGGTCTCACTGTCATTGCCCACGTGAGCGTTAAAGTCCCCCAGTAGGACAATAGAGTCTCCAGGAGGAGCACTTTCAAGCACCCTTCCCAAGGACTCTAAGAACGCTGGGTACTCTGAACTGCTGTTCAGTGCATAAGCACAGACAGCAGTCAGGACCCGTTCCCCAACCCGAAGGCGTAGGGAAGCTACCCTCTCGTCCACCGGAGAAAACCCCAACATACAGGCACCGAGTCGAGGGGCTATGAGAAAGCCCACACCTGCCCGCCGCCTCTCACCATGGGCAACTCCAGAAAAAGTCCAGCCCCTCTCAAGTAGATTGGACCCAGAGCCCAAGCTGTGTGTTGAGGTGAGCCCGACGATATCTATCGGTGGTAGGTCGATGGAAGGGGGGACTCATGACCGGGCAGCATGAGTAAATGCCCGGCCACCAGACGCTCGCTGGCGCGCCCCTCCCCCCAGGCCTGGCTCCAGGGTGGGGCCCCGGTGACTCTAATCCTGGCAGGGTACACAAGTCCTGTTTTCTTATTTTTTTTCATAAGGGTACTTTTGGATCACACTTTGACTGACCTATCACCTAAGACCGGTTTGCCTTGGGAGACTCTACCAGGAGCTTTTGCTCCAGACAACATAGCTCCTAGGATCATTCAAGCATGCAAACCCCTCCACGATAAGGTGGTGATCCATGGAGAGGATTGTACTGTTCCATATCTGCTATATCTAGGATAATGTCTGTTTCCACCAGAGGGGGCAACAAAGCAATAATTATGATAAATGAACTACATTTATGAAAGAAGAACACAGACACACGTGAACTCACTACTGTGTGTGCAAATTAACGTAAGAACAGAATTTCGGATAATAGACCAGAGTGCAGAATGATTATGAGTGCAAAAAGAAAAAAACACATTTTACTTGCTGATATTTGATGTTGTAGCTGTTATCAATAATCACAAAAAGGATAAGAGACAAAACGTACAAATTCATACCAAAGTTTGCCAAAAATAAACAAATTTTCATGTTTGTAAAATGGCTTGAAAAAGCCAACTTACTCTTCTTCGTAATCTTCTTCTTATTATTATTATTCTATACTCAAAAAGTAAATGCTAATCTTCCCACAGTTTTCGAGCTAGAGCCAGAAAACTTTGCAGGATTGTAGGTCCAATACCCACAGAGTGTGCTTGTGCTTTTCTAAGCAATCCAATGTATGGTTTTCGTAAAATGATTATTCACGATATTTTTTCCCATAGAAAATCAATGGGCGGAATTTTCGGGACATTCAAATTAACGGCCACAAATGATGTCACAATGGACATCTTAGGCAGCACTGAATTTAAGGTGGCACAGAATTTAAAGTGGAACTCTCTTAAAGGTGACACTAAAATTAAGGTGACAAAGAATTGAAAGTGGAACTTCAATTAACATAGCACTAAATTTAAGGTGGCATAGAATTGAAGGTGGACATCTCTTTAAGGCAGCACTGAATTTAAGGTGGCACAGAATTTAAGGTGGAACTCTCTTAAAGGTGACACTAAAATTAAGGTGACAAAGAATTGAAAGTGGAACTTCAATTAACATAGCACTAAATTTAAGGTGGCATAGAATTGAAGGTGGACATCTCTTTAAGGCAGCACTGAATTTAAGGTGGCACAGAATTTAAGGTGGAACTCTCTTAAAGGTGACACTAAAATTAAGGCGACAAAGAATTGAAAGTGGAACTTCAATTAACATAGCACTAAATTTAAGGTGGCATAGAATTGAAGGTGGACATCTCTTTAAGGCAGCACTAAATTTAAGGTGGCATAGAATTGAAGGTGGACATCTCTTTAAGATGGCACTAAAATTACATTCTTAAAAAGAGTTTGTAAGTAAAGAAAACGGTTCTGTATAGACCCATGAACATTCAAGTAACCCCTTGCATGACTGTCAAGTACTTTGTGTGTTAAAATGGTTCTAGAGGTTGATGAAGAATGTGCTGTTCTATGTAGCACCAAAAAGTGTTCTTCTGTGGTTACAAGCTTGACATCGTAAAAATAGCAGAACACATTTTTGTCTGTTTTATAGAACCCTTTTCAAAAAGTAAACAGAACCAAGTAGAGCACATTCCCCATCAATCTGAAGAACTGCACATTGCACAATGCAAAAAACCCTTAAATCATGCAGAGGGTTCTTTGAGTGTTGATGTTTCTATATAGAAAAACTTTCTTCCCTAAAGATTGTCTTTTTAAGTGAGTCCATCTGAATTATCATGAGATTTTCTCATTTGTAGAGCATTTGATTGACCGCAGTGCTATAGAAATAAACTTGCTTTGCGCTTTGATGGTACATTTACAGTGTTTGTACTTCAATGAACAAAGACATGTCTGTCCAGTACACTCTGTTTTGACCATGTGGCCCCACCTGCCTGGTCCATATATACATATACACACTGTAGGTGGCTCTGTTAGTGCTGTGTGTGTGTGTGTGTGTGTGTGTGTGTGTGTGTGTCTATGGTACTCTGCTCACATCTGTGGTGCTAATCAATCATGAGATTTATGCTTCACAGTCAAAGTGACACCGAACATCAGTGCAGGTATGTGCAAGTGTATGCGTGTCTGTATGAACCAGTGAAAAATACTCCAGTGGAAGGACGGGGGACAGCAGGGGGACGAGCAAGGGGGACAGGCGTGATTTAACGTCCCGCTCAAGGACAGCTTTCAGAGACAGGTGCTGCATTTTTGGATCTGTTCTCAGAGTCAAACTGTCTGTGTGTCTCTGTAGGCTACAGTGTAAAATAACCTTCAACACCCACCTTTGAAACAAGACAGTTCTTCAAGGGTTCTATAGTAAACATAATGGTTCTATATAAAACCATGAGCACATTTGCATGATTTTTTGTGTTGTTGCTGTTATCAATAATCAGAAAAACGCTAAGTGTCAAAATTGACAAATTCATGCAAAACATTTACCAAAAATAAAACGTTTTGCCTGAATTTGTCCAATTTTTTCAAATGTTTGTTAAAAAAAATGTGCTTAATTGGTGAAACTAGTGATCATATTGATGGGGAATGTGTTGTATATGGTTCTATATATACACACACACACACACACACACACACATACACACGCAGTACTGTGCAAAAGTTTTAGGCATCTAAGCTAATTTTTGAACGATGTACCTCAGCAGTGAGTTTATCACAATATACACCAGAATAAAGAAAGTCATATTCATAATTCAAATAAACATAAAAACAGTAAAAAGTAACAAGAATTTCTTGGGTCCATATTTTTCCTGGACACCTTCACAGCCGCCACAGAGACTCGTTAATATCACCAATGACATCATGAGCTCAATTTACTGAGCACGGATTGGTCAAACCAGGAGCTGCTTTTTAACTACATATAATACTGGACTTCCTCGAGGAGGAGAGGCTTGGAGATGGGTAAACACACACACACTCACATATTTTTCATCATGAGAAGAATTTTATATGATTATAAAACTAAAATTTCTAGACATTTTTACTTGTTTTACATTTAGGGGTCGCAACCCAAATGTTAAGAAGTGCCATTTTGTCCTTTAAAGAAAAATCAAACCACCTTGGGAGCCACAACACTTTATGTCTGTTTTACCATCTTGGCTATGTTACTATATTATAAAAATATAATATAACAAAAATGGACTGGCGACCCATCCAGGGTGTATCCTGCCTTCCGCCCGATGACCGCTGGGATAGGCTCCAGCACCCCCCCGCGACCCTGACGGAGAAGCGGCTTGGGTGATGGATGGAATATAACAAAAATGCAGACTTTGATCTGCTTTAAGCTTTAGCTCTGCTTTAGCTGCTTTTCTCGCATCTCTGGCAGGAAACTTTTCCTCCAAAGTCGAACAGTTTCTTGCAAAATGTCCCTCAGCGTTGGACTTCTTACGAGACTGAAGCCGCTTCTTTATCGCCAGCTTCTTGTTCAGATTTTCCCATCCCACCTTAAATGGTGCCTGAGGCTCCAGAATGCAACTGCTGCACCATTTAAGGTGGAACGGGAAAATTAGAACAAGAAGCTGGCGAATGAGAAACTGAGCTTTGCGACTTTTTCATTTTTTCAGTTTCTCGTTGCAGATTAAACATATCAGGAAACCAGCTGGAGTGATTATAACTTCCATTATAAAGTCCATTAGAGACTTCATAGCAACTGATTTAGCGCTTAGCACCTGAAGTGCATAGCTGGCTTCTAACCGTCACCAAGAATGGTTTAAGCGACAGACATGGTGCACATATCAGAACACTCAGCAGACTCGGCCTTCAGTAGCCAGCCTGACATCACAAGCTGTGACATCAGCATCAGTGAGTAATTGACTCAAAAAAACACCAATAATCCTGATTTTAGTGATCTGATTTAGCCTTTATATTCCAACAAAGGGTTAATAAAGCGATAAGGTATGAGAGGCTTTGCATCGTCACAGTAATGCCCAGTTTCAAGTGGCGTATTGCTTTAATAAAATGATAGCCAACATAAAATTTGATGAAATACACACATTTTCTGAAAATAACAGAAGTTATAATTAGTAATAATCAATATAAATAAGTATTCCAGCAATGAATGCAGTTCCTTTAGAGTATGATACTGGTACCAAACAACCATGAAGCGCTGAATATTTGGTCACCCATCGCTGTGCAGTGCGGTCATTTCATACATTTTTAAAACTTGTCGTATAATGTCATATAACAATGAACATATGGTAACACAGCACTGTTTAATGAAAAACTTTCGCTTTATAAGTTCTTTCTGGCCACCGAGTTATGACCGTCCTTATTTAGCACCAGTCCAGCGTCACCCCTCTTCTCACGCTGGGGCTGAATCTCAAACGGCTCCCTGCTCCCTACATAGTGCACCACATAGGAGTTTAAATACTGGATCCTCAGCCCAGCAGAGCAAAATACAGCTAAGAAACAGCCAGGCAACTTGGCTAATCCAGTGTTTCGGTCATATTTATTTTCCCTGATAGCTGTGAATCATCTACATCCTTTATTCAGTTTAGACTCCCACGCTGTTGTGTGTTTGGTGTTCTCCCACGATTCTAGACACATCCTCCAATTTCATACTTGGCAACTATGACGAAGATAAAGCGTGGTGAGCTGAAGTCAGAAGACCGCCTGCATTTCTGTGGTCAGTAATTGTTTATAAGGCAGTAGACGTTTCTAGTGGAAAGGGCATCGAAACTCTAGCACGTTCAGCTCACAGATGCACAATATCTAAAAAGATTTTTAAGATATTTAATTGTTTTTAACATCTTTAAAGCAAAAATGCTAAGTAGATTTTTCATTAATGACAAATTCAACATTCTGTTAGCAGCCCAGGGTCTCCTGAAAATAAACATATACAGCATGTGTGACTGTCTAATCTAAATACTTCATCATTTGAATTATAATCAATCAAAATGCCAAAACAATCACATCACATTAGCGCAGGGTTCGAAGAGTCAGGCATGCAGTTCGCAGCGTGCTAATTGTGTTAGGAACAAAAATGTTTAAATCGGATTTTAGCGCTTCAGACGTAAAGCTAACTGTGGTTTGATTATGAGGCCAGCTGGTTACACCTGCAGGTGTTTGGCGTTGCTGTGGGAATTTTTTATCCGGCATGCATGAGCTACCTGATTTAGATCAGCTTGTAATGACATAACGACATAACAACATAACATGGATCAGGAGGATGTGCAGATCTGTGGACAGCTGACAGTCATCACATTTCAGAAGAGTTAATGATAGAGAGAGAGAGAGAGAGAGAGAGAGAGAGAGATTTCCCAGTAGAACTGTAATCTTGTCCGTCCACTGCATGGCTAAGTGTTTTCGAGTGTGTGCAAAAGGACTTCAAATGAAAGAACATTAAAAAATTGCGCTTCGGTTCAGCCTCAAAATGTCCCGTCACGTTTATTTGCGAGTTGCGTAAATCATATTAGCCCTTAAATGCATTCTGCAGGTCGCTGTAGGGACCCACGACCTCATTTCCCCCTAAAACTCGTCCATTTCAATCTGTTAGGCCCAAACACACTGATATTGCACCTTAGTGTTTTAAAGAGTTTTCCGTGACGTCACCCCGTACAGTCGTCGTCTTTCTGAGGACCGAATCAGGGAGCGACGGCGCTGCGCGACGCCTTTAATCTGCTGCGCTTCGTGACCGATTGACCTGCGAGACGAGGCAGAAGCCGAGAGACGAGAGACACACAGACCTTTAATTCAGTGTTTTCACTCCAGGTTTGGAGCCACTGCGCTGTATAGTTCAGCGTTTCTCTGCTGTTCGCGCCTCGTTCAGCTCCAGAAGGGATTAATCAGCTGATAATATCAGGAATTTTAACAAGGGAAACCAGTTATGCAGTGCAGGGGTTTCAGGACTGGAGCTGAACTCTGAACTAACTGCACCAGCAAACTTACAGAATCACGTCTGTCGACACACGACGTCGTTTTCCACCCCACGACGTTCAGTCTGATATTTAACGCTCATGTTTTTCCATTCAAACCTCATTTAAATCTCCAGAAACAGAGAGTAAATTTATCCCGGCGGTCCGCAGCCCCGTTAGGGGGACGACTGTTCATCTCTCGGCTGATAGGTTCGGCTAAAGTTCTCTAAAGGCCAGCATTGATCACCCTGACGTGAAGAGCTGTTAAATGCTTTGAGAGACTCTCCAGAATAGAGAGAGGGGCTGAGTATGAGATCAATATAAATGTCAGGAAAAGACTAATTTGGTGTCTTTCCGCCAGTTTAAGTGGGATCAGGAGTTCAGGGGGAAACTGTATAAAGATCACGGCATATTTTATCGACTTTGTTGAAGAACATTTTTCTGGTCCAAAGTAAGGAGAGCAATTTTAGCCGTCTTTCACCACCTTTCGCCAGAAATGTGGACCCAAATACGGCAGCAACAACAGGGAAATCACATGACAGAAACCCTGGGATTGTGCTTTTATGTTTTTTTCTTTTTCCTGTTGTGTGTTGTAGCTTTTTGTGCATATAAACAGTCTAAAAAGTCCCAAAGCTTAGCGTTCCCTCCAGAGGGAGCAACTCTCTCCCACAGAAACCACTTTTCTCAGCCGCCTGTTGGAACTGCAGCCCTTTTCCTTTGTTTCAAGATGACATCATCTCGTAACACCGTGCTTACTGCCCGCCTGCCGGTGATCTCGACTCACCCTCACACCGTGTGCAGCAGCTACTCGAGGAGGAAGAGCATGTTCAGTGTTGTAGCTGTGTGGAGAGACGCTGACCGGACTTTCAGGATCCATCCAGCATAACCGACACCACTGGAGAAACAGCCACAGCCGAGTTTACAGCAGCTCAGGAGACGAGGGTCTGTCAGCAGACTGCAGGACAGGGGCAGAACCTGGAGGGGTGGAACCACTCTGGAGCCTGACTGATCAGAACAGAGTGGGCAAGCTGACCAATCAGAAAACACTGGCTCACTGGGAGGCGGGTCTTAAAGACACAGGAGCTCTAACAGAGGGTGAATAGAGAAGAACAGTATGAGGAAAATAATGTCTTTTTAGAACATTGAAGCTGTAAATCTGTTCAGCAGACCCCCAAAATAATGGACCCACCCATTTTTATCACTGACCCACCCAAAACAACTGTCTACTTTCCATAGTAAAAGCTAATAAGCAGAGCTGAGCAAAATACTTTAAAAATAAGTGTGTAAAGTATGTAAATCTGTTCTAGCAGACCAAAAAAATGAAATTCTGAAAATGGGGATAATTGCTCCTCTTCAAAATGTGTGTATGAACAAAGTAGCTAAATTATAAGAAATTATTTTTGTTGTCGTTGTTTTTTTTAGAAAGCTATTAGAGCCACTGCTCATGTAGATGTAGTTTTTTTGAGATTTTATAACAAAATATTTGAAAGTTCAGATCTAATCTGTTGATTTAGGACATCAATGCAATTCATTATGCAATTTTAGACTACTAATATGTTTTTAAATATGATCAATTTTGTTTAATATTTAATACTTAAAAATAAAGTTTAATATTTCTTTTTCATTATAGATTTGCTAGTGTAACAATTTGGCTATAAACAACAAAACCACAGCGGTGATAAAACTGCAGGTCCAGCTCGATCAAAACATTTGACCTTCAATAATTCGCTCTGCATCTGTCCAATTTCAGACCAACATAACGTTCTTTTAGTGAAATGATTTTTTGGTAAAAAGCTACAGGTTTGCTGGTGTAACAGTAAAATATACCACTGTTCAAAAGTTTAGAATCGCCTGCCAAAATACCATATTTTTGTGGTTAATTAGTAAAATTTAATAAATGCAATATAGATTTAAATATTACTCACAATTATGAGGTGTTTTTTAGAAATTCCAAGATTTCCATAAACTATAAGTTTTAAAGTCATAAGCAACTGTTTATTCAAATGATTTATAGTTATCTGTTTTTAGATTTCAGATTTTAGAAATATGATTTTCAAAATTTTGCATATAAATTTTATTAGAAGTTCGTTTCAGATTAACAGTCTTCCTGATGAGGAACACGTGCAGTGAGGGAGTCGCCGAGCGGCAGGATGTTTCCCTCAACTCGTATACACATCCTGTACAAACCCGTACACACTCCAGCTAAACACTTAAAGACCAGCTGTGTGAGTGTGTGTTTATCTGTGGGTGGGTGTGTGTGTGTGTGTGTGTGGGTGTGTGTGTGTGTGTGTGTGTGGGTGTGTGTGTGTGAGAGTGTGTGTTTATCTGTGTGTGTGTGTGTGTGTGTGTGTCTGTGTGTGTGTGTTTGTGTTTGTGTGTGTGTGTATGTGTGTGTGTGTGTGTAGGATTGTTATGGGAAATCTGAGCTCATACAGACGGTTTAATGGTTTGTCCATATGGTGAATATGAATATGAGGAAATTACAGCAAATGGCACCAACACCTCTAATTACCCCATCATCTACACCTCCTCATCCCATCACCTCTAATCACCCCATCATCTACACCTCATCACCCCATCACCTCTAATTACCCCATCATCTACACCTCATCACCCCATCACCTCTAATCACCCCATCACCTCTAATCACCCCATCATCTACACCTCATCACCCCATCACCTCTAATTACCCCATCATCTACACCTCATCACCCCATTACCTCTAATCACCCCATCATCTACACCTCATCACCCCATTACCTCTAATCACCCCATCATCTACACCTCATCACCCCATCACCTCTAATCACCCCATCACCTCTAATCACCCCATCATCTACACCTCATCACCCCATCACCTCTAATCACCCCATCATCTACACCTCATCACCCCATCACCTCTAATTACCCCATCATCTACACCTCATCACCCCATCACCTCTAATCACCCCATCATCTACACCTCATCACCCCATCACCTCTAATCACCCCATCATCTACACCTCATCACCCCATCACCTCTAATTACCCCATCATCTACACCTCATCACCCCATCACCTCTAATCACCCCATCACCTCTAATCACCCCATCATCTACACCTCATCACCCCATCACCTCTAATTACCCCATCATCTACACCTCATCACCCCATCACCTCTAATTACCCCATCATCTACACCTCATCACCCCGTCACCTCTAATTACCCCATCATCTACACCTCATCACCCCATCACCTACACCTCATCACCCCATCACCTCTAATTACCCCATCATCTACACCTCATCACCCCATCACCTCTAATTACCCCATCATCTACACCTCATCACCCCATCACCTGTAATTACCCCATCATCTACACCTCATCACCCCATCACCTATAATTACCCCATCATCTACACCTCATCACACCATCACCTCTAATTACCCCATCATCTACACCTCATCACCCCATCACCTCTAATTACCCCATCATCTACACCTCATCACCCCATCACCTGTAATTACCCCATCATCTACACCTCATCACCCCATCACCTCTAATTACCCCATCATCTACACCTCATCACCCCATCACCTCTAATTACCCCATCATCTACACCTCATCACCCCATCACCTGTAATTACCCCATCATCTACACCTCATCACCCCATCACCTCTAATTACCCCATCATCTACACCTCATCACCCCATCACCTCTAATTACCCCATCACCTACACCTCATCACCCCATCACCTCTAATCACCCCATCATCTACACCTCATCACCCCATCACCTGTAATTACCCCATCATCTACACCTCATCACCCCATCACCTCTAATTACCCCATCATCTACACCTCATCACCCCATCACCTCTAATTACCCCATCATCTACACCTCATCACCCCATCACCTGTAATTACCCCATCATCTACACCTCATCACCCCATCACCTCTAATTACCCCATCATCTACACCTCATCACCCCATCACCTCTAATTACCCCATCACCTACACCTCATCACCCCATCACCTCTAATTACCCCATCACCTACACCTCATCACCCCATCACCTCTAATCACCCCATCATCTACACCTCATCACCCCATCACCTCTAATCACCCCATCATCTACACCTCATCACCCCATCACCTCTAATCACACCATCATCTACACCTCATCACCCCATCACCTCTAATCACCCCATCATCTACACCTCATCACCCCATCACCTCTAATCACCCC
>NC_051233.1:32778001-32788001 GCF_015220715.1 Pygocentrus nattereri | reverse complement strand
AACAGAGCTAATTATCTCACTCCCCCATAAAAGTGTACACACACACACACACACACACACACACACACACACACACACACACACACACACACGCACACACAGACACACACTCTCCATCGTTTAGCTCTGTCTAACTGCACACGCTAATGATCAGAGACCACTCGCTGTCTCACTCTGGGAGGAGTTTCTGAATGAATGAGAGTTTCTCCGCCTTTCAGTCTGGACACATTATTAAACCCTGCACTCCAGGCCACATTCACACTAACACATCTGAAACATCCTTATTATCACCATAGTAACTACACCTCGCATCTTCTAAACCAGGGGTGTCAAAATAAAGCACTAAAAATCTCAACAAATCCGTCCAGACAGCGTTTATATTTTAATACGCAAAAACATCAACAGCAAAATATAACCACTTGTAGTGAACCTTCAAATATTACTTGTGAATAGTTGATATATTTAGGCTACATTACATACAGATATCCATTAAATCTCTTTAAATGTCCCCAGGTTGTAGGTCTGTTAAACCTACCTGTGTATTTGGTCTCGACACCTGACACCTTTTCTGCTACATGTTCACTAATTCTTGGATCAGTTTCTGAGCTGCTGAGTGTTTATGGTGTTTATGTTGGCTGAACTGTATGTTTAGTTATATGATGTGCAACCATGATTGCTGGGGATTATAGTGCGGCTGGTGGTGAAACGTGCTAATGTTAATGGCCTTATTGGATTGTGCCATCGGCCTCATTTGGCCTGATTTGGCCTATGGGCCTTGTGTTTGACACCTAGGCTTTAAACACTAACCCATCATCTTGGCCATGTTCAAGAATGCGTTACAACCAAAGAGCACATTTATCAGAAAGTGAACAATTAATAACTAAATGGCGTTACAGGTATAAAATTCAAGGACGAGAGGAAAACTTGAAAACAAGTATTTAACAGAGGTTTGAATGAAGATGGAGACGAGGCGTCATGAATAGACTCAGGGAGCGTATTGCATAATTTGGGAACTACTACGCTAAATGATCAACCACCCATAGAGGTCAATTTAAACCTTGGAACATATGAAGGCCTAGATTTAGTGATCTCAAGGTACCAGATGGGACATATAGATGTAGAAGCCCAACAAAGTAATGAAGGGCCAGACAATGCAGAGCTTTAGATGTATTAAGAAGAACTTCGGACTGAACATGGAAGGTAACAGGTCACCAGGGAAGATTCTGAAGGACAGGGCTGATGTGGTCAGTCTTCTTAGAGAAGGTGGAGGATCTTAGCAGTTGGACTTTGTACATACTATAATCTACTGAGGGCTCTGACAGGGTGGCCAGATGGGAGAACATTACAGTAGTTTAACTCAGGGGCGTTCCTACGTTACAGCTTTTTTTCATAACTAACACTGTGGTTAACGTTGTTGATACGTTACAAATATCCTCCTGTAGGCTACCTGTTTCTTTAGCGGTCTTCATTTGGTGAGCATAGGGCCCTTCAGCGCTCATCTGACCGAGTGAGCACTTAAAAACACATTCAAAGCAGGTTCAACATGCTTGCAATAACCAGCTGTGAGCAATAACCAAGCCAAGAGCAGCGGTAACACTTATTTGGATGGTCCACTGTTGATGTTTTGTTGTTACTCAGTATATCCTTAACTAACATTCAACTAAATATCAGTGAAATGCAGCTGGACTTGAAGTTGAGTGTGAAAGATTACATTAAATCTAACCCTAAACCTAAACTTAACCCTAATCTTAACTTCAACCCTACTCCTAAACCTACTCCTAACGTTAATGCTGCTAATAGTAAACTGAACATCACCAGAAGATTTGTTAGTAATTAGATCATCTATAGACCTATAGACCATCTATTAGACCATGCCAATAAAGTGTGACCACAGCAGTCAATAAGACGTAAGACACTGTTCACCATCAGTTGCGGTAGCCGCTCCTAATATCAAGGCAATATAATGAATCGAGTTGAAAATGTAATACAAGTCAAATTTGGTTCCAGCCACTAGAGCAGAAATTAGAGTTAAGGTTTGAGACACACCAGCCAGAGGATTTCAACATCATTCAGTCTGGAAAGGACAAAAACGGCTTCTTCAGTCCAGAGAGGTTCAAGCGAAAAACATGGCTAACTGTGAGTACAGCTAAAAACACTCTCCTGCTTTCCTTGCCAGCCTTTGCTTTACTATCACTTCAATCCATTCATGGACTGTTTCAAGTCAAGTCACGTTTATTTGTGCAGCGCTTTTTACAACAATGTTGTCACAAAGCAGCTTTACAGAAGTTTGAAAACACACAGTTACAACATAGATCCCCCAGTGAGCGAGGCAGAGGCGACAGTGGCGAGGAAAAACTCCCTCAGTCTGAAGGAAGAAACCTTGGGAGGAACCAAGACTCACAAGGGGAGACCCGTCCTCCTCTGGTCAGACAGTGTTTACAGTTTAATGGGCTAAATACCAAATAAAAGCTGAGAGGATCTCTATGAAAAATGGGAGTAAGCTGAAACGATCCTGTCCTACTGTTGGACTTTGAGAGAATTCTTTTTTGACCAGTTTGCTCAGATGAAACATCGTCCGGTCACTGGTGAGGTGTTCTGCATTATTATTAGGCCTATTATTCCTAAAGCCTGGTAAGCATGTTCACCTTCTCTGTGCTCTGGTTGTGTATTTGCAGACCACAGTGATCGTTCACTACTAGATAACTTTGGATTTGTAACGTGTTGCAGTATAACCAGGTTGTGTGATCTTTATCATATCACTCATATTCCTGTCTGTACTTTAAATTCTGTACCACATTATGTTCATTTGTGAATGTGTGATTTGATTGATGAAGTGTTTGATCAGATTTGTGTCTAGTTTCATTGTCGATTCGCTGCTGCCCCTACAGTTAATTGTGTCCCACCAGGCTTGCTGTGCCAGAGACGCCACTGTCTAACTGTGCTCGACCTCTGCTGGGCCGAGTGTGGCCAGAGACAAGCAGTATCAACACGTCAGTATCACAGACATCCTGTCTTAACTACAGAATGGGTATGAATGTTAAAGGAGAGTGGGGGCTGAAAGAAAACTGACAAGGGGAGAAAGTGAAACCAGAATCCCATCAATATTGATGAGAAAGACAGATGAACTAGATAAACACACACCCACCAAGAGGCGGCTGCCAACTGCGCTCGGCGTTCTCCAGAGGTGGGTAGTAGTTATGTTTACTTGAGCACAAGTGCTAACAATAAGAGAAATAACAGAAAGCTAATTAATAAAAACATTCAAAAATGCTAATCTGGACAAATAATGGATAACAATGTTGATTGATGTAAAGCTAATTGATAATATTCAAAAAAACTAATGTGGACAGTTTTATAGCAATGTAATAAAGCTAATGTGGACAGAGTTTACAACAGTGTAAAAACGCTAATGTGGACAGAGTTTATAACAGTGTAAAAACGCTAATGTGACAGAGTTTATAACAGGGTAAAAATGCTAATGTGGACAGAGTTTATAACAGTGTAAAAATGCTAATGTGGACAGAGTTTATAACAGTGTAAAAACGCTAATGTGGACGGAGTTTATAACAGTGTAAAAACGCTAATGTGGACAGAGTTTATAACAGGGTAAAAATGCTAATGTGGACAGAGTTTATAACAGTGTAAAAACGCTAATGTGGACAGAGTTTATAACAGTGTAAAAATGCTAATGTGACAGAGTTTATAACAGGGTAAAAATGCTAATGTGGACAGAGTTTATAACAGTGTAAAAACACTAATGTGGACAGAGTTTATAACAGTGTAAAAACGCTAATGTGGACAGAGTTTATAACAGTGTAAAAACGCTAATGTAGACAGAGTTTATAACTGTGTAAAAACGCTAATGTGGACAGAGTTTATAACAGTGTAAAAACGCTAATGTGGACAGAGTTTATAACTGTGTAAAAACGCTAATGTGGACAGAGTTTATAACTGTGTAAAAATGCTAATGTGGACAGAGTTTATAACTGTGTAAAAACACTAATGTGGACAGCGTTTATAACAGTGTAAAAACGCTAATGTGGACAGAGTTTATAACTGTGTAAAAACGCTAATGTGGACAGAGTTTATAACAGTGTAAAAACGCTAATGTGGACAGAGTTTATAACAGTGTAAAAACGCTAATGTGGACAGAGTTTATAACAGTGTAAAAACGCTAATGTGGACAGAGTTTATAACTGTGTAAAAACACTAATGTGGACGGAGTTTATAACAGTGTAAAAACGCTAATGTGGACAGCGTTTATAACTGTGTAAAAACGCTAATGTGGACAGAGTTTATAACTGTGTAAAAACACTAATGTGGACAGCGTTTATAACAGTGTAAAAACGCTAAAGTGGACAGAGTTTATAACTGTGTAAAAACGCTAATGTGGACAGAGTTTATAAGAGTGTAAAAACGCTAATGTGGACAGAGTTTATAACAGTGTAAAAACGCTAATGTAGACAGAGTTTATAACAGTGTAAAAACGCTAATGTGGACAGAGTTTATAACTGTGTAAAAACGCTAATGTGGACAGAGTTTATAACTGTGTAAAAACGCTAATGTGAACAGAGTTTATAACAGTGTATAAACACTAATGTGGACAGAGTTTATAACAGTGTAAAAACGCTAATGTGGACAGAGTTTATAACTGTGTAAAAACGCTAATGTGGACAGAGTTTATAACTGTGTAAAAAGGCTAATGTGGACAGAGTTTATAACAGTGTATAAACACTAATGTGGACAGAGTTTATAACAGTGTAAAAACGCTAATGTGGACAGAGTTTATAACTGTGTAAAAACGCTAATGTGGACAGAGTTTATAACAGTGTAAAAACGCTAATGTGGACAGAGTTTACAACAGTGTAAAAACGCTAATGTGGACAGAGTTTATAACAGTGTAAAAACGCTAATGTGGACAGAGTTTATAACTGTGTAAAAACGCTAATGTGGACAGAGTTTATAACTGTGTAAAAACGCTGGAAAATCAATGAATAATAATATAAAACGCTACTGTGGCCAGAAAAGTCATTAATAATAAAGTTAAAACACTCATGTCGATGAAACCGAATTGATAAGAAAGTAAAAGACTAATGTGGATGGAAAACTAATCAGTAATAATAAAAAACATTCTTAGGTGGACGGAAAACTGAGTAATATCAGTGTAAAATTGCTAATATCGCACTATAAACACTAATATGATAGAAGATCTAAGATAAAACAATATGAAACATTAACAAGGATGGAAAAGTAATTGATAATATAAATATGCTAATTTTCACAGGAAACCTAAAAACAGCATAAAAACGCTACAGACGGAAAACATTCCGATAGCAGTGTAAAACGGATCCTGTCAACAGAAAATTCATCAAAAACCAGACAGACATTCTAATGTGGACACAAGGGAAACACGCTGGTATGACCAGACGCCGTTCATGGAAATGTTCTAATGGAGTTTCAGAGCTGAGCAAAGCGCTAATGTGGACTGACGGTGGTTTGTGTACAGTGTAAACACGGATGTGGATGAAGGCAGAGATAAGAGGGACGTTTACGTGTCCAGCTGGACTGTTGTCCAGTCCTAATGGCATCTTCAGATCAGTATCAGGGCTCAGACCACCGGGGGTATCTAGAGTTTCGTCAGAGGCGGCACTGCAGGGCTTCTAGAACGTTCTCCGCGCGCTGCAGAGTTTCTGGGGTATTTTGATGGTCAGTGGAACTTCAGAGTGTTGGACTGTTACAGTGTTGCTGTTCTGGTCTGTCTGGAATGTTTGGACTGAGCTATTTTTAAAGAAAATGTCTGAAATGTTTTTCAGTTCAATATTATTAGAGACCGTTTAAAAACACGGTGCTGCTGAAAGACAGTGCCCTGTGTGTGTGTGTGTGTGTGTGTGTGTGTGTGTGTGTGTGTGTGTGTGTGTGTGATGTGTGGAGGTCGGAGTGCTGTGTGCTGTCATCTCCTCTCCCCTGTCAGCCGCCCCTACACACACACAGTTCATGGCCTGAGGGTCAGCGAGGTCAGGTTTGAGTGACAGGTGGTGACGAAACAGGACAGGTCAGTCAAGATCCAGTTACGTTCTCAAGGTGTTCCTCCTCCGAGGCTCTGAGGAGTGCGATCACACTGGAACTCCCACTGATCCTAACCAGTCTGGCAAACGTCAGACGTTTTAACACCTTTATTTCTGTATTCTTGCCTTCATTTATTCATTTAGAGCCCTAATCTGTCGTTCTTGCCCGATTAAATCCTCATAACTCCTCACAACTTATTTGGAAGCCTCTTTCCGGAATAACGGCGGCTGTTCACAGGATCTGTGGAATGCCACGCTGTGCCTCTCTGATGAAACTGCCCAGTGAAAAAGGTTGTAATAGATATCATTCAGGATGATTATATTGGGGATTATATTCATATTTTCTGGCGTGGCCCATTTGGAGCTACTCCATGGTGAAATGGCCGATGATGTGTTGTTTATGGTTCTATATAGCACCAAATAAGGACGTGAAGCTTGTAACTGTAACAGAACTCTTTCTACACGTTCTCCATCAGTCTGAAGAACCATTTCACAATAGAAAGAACCACTGAAGCTTGCAAATTGCTATATAGAACCACTATCTTTACCAAAGAACCCTTGAAGAAAGACTTTTTTAACATTGTAACTAATAAAAAAGTTACATTTTACTGTATTTATTGTGTTTACATGTTGTACTGTGTTTACTGTGTTTTACTGTGTTTACATGTTGTACTGTGTTTACATGTTGTACTGTGTTTACAGTGTTTACTGTCTTTACATGTTGTACTGTGTTTACAGTGTTTACTGTGTTTACATGTTGTACTGTGTTTTTATGTTGTACTGTGTTTACTGTGTTTACTGTGTTGTACTGTGTTTTACTGTGTTTACATGTTGTACTGTGTTTACAGTGTTTACTGTGTTTACATGTTGTACTGTGTTTACATGTTGTACTGTGTTTACAGTGTTTACTGTGTTTACATGTTGTACTGTGTTTACAGTGTTTACTGTGTTTACATGTTGTACTGTGTTTTTATGTTGTACTGTGTTTACTGTGTTTACTGTGTTGTACTGTGTTTACAGTGTTTACTGTGTTTACATGTTGTACTGTGTTTACAGTGTTTACTGTGTTTACATGTTGTACTGTGTTTTTATGTTGTACTGTGTTTACTGTGTTTACTGTGTTGTACTGTGTTTTACTGTGTTTACATGTTGTACTATGTTTTCATGGTGTGCTGTGTTTACAGTGTTTACTGTGTTTACATGTTGTACTGTGTTTTACTGGGTTTACTGTGTTGTACTGTGTTGTACTGTGTTTTCATGTTGTACAGTGTTTACAGTGTTTACATGTTGTACTGTGTTTTACTTTGTTTTCATGTTGTACAGTGTTTACTGTGTTTACTGTGTTTACTGTGTTTTACTGTGTTTACATGTTGCACAGTGTTTATTTGTGTTTATTCTAATGATACATGGAGCTCTTACTGGCAAGCAAGCGCAAGGACTGTCTAAATGAATGGTTTTAAACAGTTTGTGAAGGGGGCTAAGACTTTTTTACAGTTCTAGATATGCAGAATCTTATGCTGAAAATCATCCCTATTTCTGTAACTAAACCTTTTAAATGTCTTTAAAAATGCATTTCCAGCCCGCGGAGGGGGCGGGTCCCGCGTGTTCTACGGTCGCAGTGTGTGTGTTCCGTTGTGTCGTATGGAATAATCTGATTGTGATTAGTGCGGAATTCCCCTCACATCACGGCTACTGTTCACCACAACACCATCATCAGCAGCACATCACCATGTTTATCATCTCATTAACTCCTCAGACAAAACACACGGATCACAGAACACTTACCCTGATAAGATCTTATCTAGCAGAGACTCCAGCTGCAGAGCTCCATCAACATAAACATAGAGAGAGAAGGAGAGAGAGAGAGAGCAAGAGAGAGAGAATGAGTGAGAGAGAGAGGGAGAGAGAGAGAGTGAGAGAGCAAGAGAGAGAGAGGGAGAGAGAATGAGAGAGAGACAGAGAGAGAGAGAGAGAGAATGAGAGAGAGAGAGAGAGACAGAGAGAGAGAGAGAGAGAGAGAGAGAGAGACAGAGAGAGAGAGAGAGAGAGAGAGAGAGAGAGAGAGAGAGAGACAGAGAGAGAGAGAGAGAGAGAGAGAGAATGAGAGAGAGAATGAGAGAGAGAGAGAGAGAGAGAATGAGAGAGAGTGAGAGAGCGATAGAGAGAATGAGAGAGAGAGCGATAGAGAGAGAGAGAGAGGTTGTGGTTTTCCAACCCTGCGGTTCTTAACCATCAGGCTGCAATAATACAGCAGTGACTGAGGAAATCCTACTGGAATCCACTGTTTTATTATTATAATTGTTATTTTAACATCAGCTTGACAAAACCTACTTACTGGTCTTCATTATTTTCCTTTTCATTTTATTATTCTACTCTTTTTGTGTCAGAGTTTTCAAGCTACAAACCCAAAACTTTGCACAATCGTAGAACCTATATGGAAACACTAACCTTTACAACTGAATTTTTTTTTCATAGGAAATGAATTGCGAAACGTTCCGAAATTCAGTATCTCTCAGAAATTCAGTATCTCTCACATGACCTTCAGTGACATTACATACAAATTCACGCACATACTAGCAATCTCTCAGTTTACCATAGCAACACTCTAGTAACCACCTGGGACATTACATCAAAAGCCTAGTGACACTCTAACAACCACCTGGGATAACATAGCAAAGGTCCAATAGCACTTTAGCTTCCACCTGGGATACCATAGCAATGGCCCAGAAACACTCTAGCAACCACCTGGAATACCATAGCAATGGCCTAGCAACACTCTAGCAACCACATGAAATACCATAGCAATGGCCTAGTAACATGTTAGCAACCACCTGGGACATCACATTAACAGCCTAGCAACACTCTAGCAACCACCTGTGATAACATAGAAAAGGTCCAGCAGCACTTTAGCAATCACCACCTGGGAGTACCATAGCAAGCGCCTAACAACACTCTAGCAACCACCTGGGATACTATAGCAATGGCCTCGAAACCCTCTAGCAACCACCTGGGATACCATAGCAAAGGTCCAGCAGCACAAACGTTCCCCATTTATCTAGTTAGCAACTAAATTAATACTGTTATAATGACATTTTTATTTCACTTTGATAAATCTAACTGTTGAAATCAATATGATAGATGTATTACATTATCTCAGTGATTTCTCTTGGGCTTTTAACTACCTAGACAAAGAATACAGAGACAAAATACATAAAAAAATCAGAATGTACTTTAGAATAAAATCACTTTACATAACAATACATTCAAGCTTATGGAGGTTTTTGCCTCCTCCTGTAACTTATACATTTTACATATATGACCAATTTCTATAAACAGCTACACTGTTTAACCATGAACAGTCAGTGTTTTTCCTCATCTGATGGAAAGTTTTAGTGCCCGCCAGCTGACGTAAGTGGAACATCAATGATGTTCATGATCTGCATCAGAGGAACCCACCAGATGTTGTCTCTTCTAGGCCAACTGCATGACTTTGAAGGACCATGAGGATGCAGGAATGCTACTGCACATCATCTGCCTCCTCTAAAGCTGAGAGGCAGAAGCATTTGAGGTATCTAGTACAGGCAGTTGGTTATATAGAACATGGGTTGTTTATTTTACACTTTCACTTTTTATTTAAACTCTATTAAAATAGACTGGCTAAAGATACTAACTTCATATTTGGTACATTTGTTGATTTAAATTCTTTATTTCTACTGCAATATAATATTTTGTGCTAGACAGGAACAACATGCATTTGGAATGTGTGTAAAATGTAATTGTTTTTATATCACTGCAGTCCAAAGAAAGTATCACCAGCTTTACAGGACAGGATAAACATGTTGGTATTAGTATAAGTTCCATCCATCCATCCATCCATCCATCCATCCATTTTCTAAGCCGCTTCTCCGTCAGGGTCGCGGGGGGGAGCTGGAGCC
>NC_051233.1:32738001-32773001 GCF_015220715.1 Pygocentrus nattereri | reverse complement strand
TTTTTCCTTCTCCTGTGAAGTCACCGTTTTGGAGATACGAGGTTTTCCTCTCTCAACAGCGACATATTCTTACCAATCCTGACCTGAGTCATGTATGATTCAGTCATGGTCCAAATGTTTAGCCCCCTGAGCACATGGGGAGTGTTAGAAAGAAGTAAGTTATAAATACTGGATACCACGCCGCGGGATGCGGGTGCTAAGCTAAGGATATGCTTGTAGGGGAGTAACCCATGGGACCCCGTACGCTCGCAGTGATGCACGAAGCCTGAGGTATAAGAGACAGGAGAAGAAGCCTAAGCGGGAATGAGATTCTTTTATATCACTGAATTGCTTGAGGCCCTTACCATCAAAAATATCTCCAAAAGCAAATACACTATATGGACAAAAGTATTGGGACGCACCTCTTAGTCACCGATTTCAGGTGTTTCATTGAGTCTCATTGCCACAGGTGTATAAAATCAAGCAGCTAGCCATGCAGCCTGCCTTTAAACACATTAGTGAAAGAGTGGTTTGTGGTTAGGGAAAGAGTGTGGTGCTGTAATAGGGTGACATCACTGCAACAAGTCAGTTTGTGAAATTTCTTCCCACCTAGATCTTCCACGATCAACTGTGAGGGGTATTATTGGAAAGTGGAAGCGTTTAGGATCCAAAGCAACTCGGACCAGATAAAGTTACAGAGCAGGTCGTCGAGTTCTGAGGAGAACAAAGCATAAACGTCACCAACGCTCTGCTGATCGATAACTGCAGAGTTTAAACCTCCTCTGGCATCAACATCAGCACTAAAACTGAGCGCGGAGCTTCATAGCAGGGTTTCCATGGCTGAGCAGCTGCATCCAAGTCTTACATCACCAAGCACAATGCAAAGCGTTGAATGCAGTGGTGTACAGCGCCACCACTGGACTCTAGAGCAGTGGAAACGTGTTCTGTGGAGTGACGAATCACGCTAATCTCATGAATCATCTGTCGGTTTGATGGATGAGTCTGGGTTTGGCGGTTGCCAGGAGTTTGGTGGAGGAGGGATAATGGTATGGGGGTCTATTTCAGGGGTTGGCCTAGAACTCTTAGTTCCTGTGAAAGGAAATCTTAATGACTCAGCACCAAGACTTTCTAGACAATTGTACGCTTCCAACTTTGTGAGAACATTTTGGGGAAGAACCTTTTCTGTTCCAGCGTGACGGAGCCCCAGTGCACAAAGCAGCTCCATAAAGGCCTGACTGGGTGAGTTTGGTGTGGAAGAGCTTGACTGGCCCTCACCGAGCCCTGATCTTAACCCCATCCAACACCTTTGAGATGAACTAGAGCGAAGATTGTGATCCATGCCCCCTCGTCCAACATCAGTGTCTGACCTCACAAATGCTCTTCTGGATGAACGGGCAGAAATTCCCACAGACCCTCTCCAAAATCTGTAGGAAGCTGTTAGAGCTGAAAAGGGGGACCAACTCCATATTAATGCCTATGGATTTAGAGTGGGATTCATTAAAGCTCCTGTAGGTGTGAAGCTTAGAAGTGTTTGTAAAATACTGAGACTCAAATAAAATAAAGCAAAAAACTTGCCAAACACACAAATATTACACGCACATGAATAATAAGCTCCTGTATGTGGGGGATATTACTTTGTCTCTCTTTTTAAACTTATTTTGTCCAGAAACTCCCACCCTGACCCCGGAGCGGGCCGGCCAGCCCTGCTGCTCGGTGTGCTTTGTGTGCAGGAGCTGCATTGTCTCTGCTCTTTGGTATGGATGAAGGCTTTGTAAGCCACTGACTGGGTGGAAGATAATTAAACATTTAAATGGAAATCTGTAAAGGTCTCAGACAAGAAAAACACTCACGTAGGGGGTCTCTTTCTTTCTCACACTCGTACACTCATTCAAAAAAGTAAAGGGAAAAAAGCACCGGTGCGCCGGCTTCCTCCGGTAGCTGGATTTCCCCCAGATCTTATCACGCCGCTATGACTGTGTCCAGAAATCTGCTATATTTGGGCAGCTGACGCGCTCAGACACGCGCTGTCCAATATAAACACAAATGAGGAACCGTTTTCCAAAAATATTAGCCTAACCCTTCACACAGTAATAAATAGAGGCCTGAAATACCCACGTTTTCCAATCCCGCGTTCAGCAGGGCTCGCTCGGCCTGCAAATTCAGCTCAAACGGAAAACAAGGGTGGAGGGTTTGAGGATTTGTATGGATCTTTGTCTGAATGGGTTAATCTGGACTGGATGCCTGTTATTAACAGCAGGAATGCCGGAATGTGATCCGCGGCCAAACTCCACCAAACGCCCAGCATCACAGCAGTGAGCCTTCCAAGCTAAAGATGCATGAAGCTCAGAACTCTCTTCTTTCTCTTTCCAGAGGAGAACGAACTCTGATCGTGCGGTTCTGATACTTCAACAACATTATAACTTCCTCTCAACAGTCAGAGCTGCAGGATTCGCTCAGAGCGGAGTCGCTGTGCTTGGCTGCGCAGTCGGTCTGCAGTGCTGGTGTCGCTACCCCCAAAAATACAAGCATAAATAAAGCTAATCTCGCTCAGACGCTGCTTTGTGTTTAAAGTGGGGGATGTTCAGGATCCCAGCCGTGGCGCGTGTGTGAAACGCTGACTCTGTTCACTAAGAATGCTGCTGTTGGGAGGGAAAATCTGGGCCCAGCTGTTTTTGGACAGAGGCGATCTGTCCCGTAATCAGCCTCACTCGCCTGGACAGAAATCTGCTTTTCAAACCTCTGAACTCAACATGTCCAGCCCAAGCACCCAGTGCCTGCTTTCCCAAACAAGACAAACCACTAATCGAATGAAATCTATTAGAATTAAAACCTGTTCTAACTAAACCCACTAAAATAAAACCAAGTAGAATTAAACCTATTAGAGGTACACCTTGTTCTAACTAAACCCACTCGAATAAAACCCAGTAGAATTAAACCAATTAGAGTTAAACCCTGTTCTAACTAACCCCACTAGAATAAAACCCAGTAGAATTAAACTTATTAGAGGTAAACCCTGTTCTAACTAAACCCACTCGAATAAAACCCAGTAGGATTAGACCTATTAGAATTAACACCTGTTCTAACTAAACCCCCTTGAATAAAACCCAGTAGAATTAGACCTATTAGAATTAAAACCTGTTCTAACTAAACCCCCTCAAATAAAACCCAGTAGAATTAAACCAATTAGAGTTAAACCCTGTTCTAACTAACCCCACTAGAATAAAACCCAGTAGAATTAAACTTATTAGAGGTAAACCCTGTTCTAACTAAACCCACTCGAATAAAACCCAGTAGGATTAGACCTATTAGAATTAACACCTGTTCTAACTAAACCCCCTTGAATAAAACCCAGTAGAATTAGACCTATTAGAATTAAAACCTGATCTAACTAAATCCACTCGAATAAAACCAAGCAGAATTAAACCTATTAGAAAAAACCTGTTCTAACTAAACCCACTAAAATAAAACCAAGTAGAATTAAACCTATTAGAGTTAAAACCTGTTCTAACTAAACCCACTCGAATAGAACCTTGTTTTGCCTGAACACGCTAGAATAAACTCCTGCTATAATTAAACCCACTTTAACAAAACATTATTATAACTCATCCCTTTAGAATTAAACCATGTTAGGAATAAACCCACTAGAATTAAACGCTGTTACAACTAAACCCACTAAAATTAAACCCACTTTATAAGTAAACCATGTTATATATAAACACACTATAAACTAAACTCAGTTATAACTAAACTGTTACAACTAAACAGAGTAGTTAAACTCTGTTCTAATTAAACCCACTAGAATAAAATCCAGTAGAATTAAACCTATTAGCATTAAAACCTTGTTTTAACTAAAACACATTAGAATAAAATACTGTCATAATTAAACCCACTTTAACTAAATACTTTTATAATGCAACCCTTTAGAATTAAACCACTAGTATTAAACCCTGTAACAACTAAACCCACTAAAATTAATTAAGTAAACACACTAGAACTAAGCTCAGTTATACCTATACTATTATAGCTAAACTCTGTTAGAACAAAACCCACTAGAGCTAAATCCAGTCAGAACTAAACCCAAGAGAAATAACCTAGTTATGACTGAACTGTGTTATAAGTAAACCCATGAGACAAAAACCCTTTTATAGCTAAACCCACTAGAATTAAATCCTTTTATAACTAAACCCACTAGAACTAAATCCTTTTATAACTAAACCCACTAGAACTAAATCCTTTTATAACTAAACCCACTAGAACTAAATCCTTCTATAACTAAACCCACTAGAACTAAATCCTTCTATAACTAAACCCACTAGAACTAAATCCTTTTATAACTAAACCCACTAGAACTAAATCCTTCTATAACTAAACCCACTAGAACTAAATCCTTCTATAACTAAACCCACTAGAACTAAACCATTTTATAACTAAACCCACTAGAACTTAAGCATTTTATAACTAAACCCGCTAGAACTAAATCCTTCTATAACTAAACCCACTAGAAATACACACATTTATAACTATATCCAGTTATAACTAGACCCATTAGAACTAAAGAACTAAACCTGGTTACAACTAAACTCACTTGAACTAAACCTATTCATAACTAAACCCACTGGAACTAAACTCTATTGTAACTAAACCCATTAGAACTAAATCCTTTTATAACTAAACCCACTAGAACTAAATCCTTTTATAACTAAACCCACTAGAACTAAATCATTTTAAAACTAAACCCACTAGAACTAAATCCTTCTATAACTAAACCCACTAGAACTAAACCCTTTTATAACTAAACCCACTAGAACTTAACCATTTTATAACTAAACCCGCTAGAACTAAATCCTTCTATAACTAAACCCACTAGAAATACACATATTTATAACTACATCCAGTTATAACTAGACCCATTAGAACTAAACCCTGATTTAACCAAATCCAATTGTAAATAAACCTAATAAAACTAAAACCAGCCATAACTAAACCCACTAGACCTAAACCTAGTTTTAATGAATCCCACTGGAATATCACAACCACTTAAACTAAACCTAACAAAACTAACAAAACTACATAGAACTAAACCTGGTTACGACTAAACTCACTTGAACTAAACCTATTCATAACTAAACCCACTGGAACTAAACTCTATTGTAACTAAACCCTCTAGCCTTAAATACTTTAATAAGTGAACCCAGACGGTACTAAACCCTGTCATAAGTAAATAAGTATAAATAAACTCGAGAAATAAACCCACTAAATCCAGTTATAATCACAGAGCGTTAAAACTAATCCCAGTAAAATCATGCAGCAAAAAAGAATCATAGTTTTAAAAATAGCCAAAAAACTAACAGCAGAGAATTCAGTGCCAGAAAGACTCCAGGAAGAAAAACTGAAGTGAATTAAGGATGAACATGTTATTGGAGAAATGTTTAGAGCTGTTCACTTATCGGTGCTTTAGCGTCATTGGGGACCTGCATTATTGAAGAGCGTGTAGGTGCATGCTGGGATGAAAGGCTATTGATCAGTGATCCGTGGCGAGGCGCGTGTGTGTATTGATTAGTCGCTGGTGGTTCTTCTCAGTCTCTTAAGCAGCGGAGTGGAGTCCATTATTAATGCATTATTTAACAATGAGAGAGGATCCGCACACACACACACACACACACACACACACACACACACACACACACACACACACTCGCACTCTCTCACACACACACACACACTCTCACACACTCACACTCTCACACACACACACTCGCACTCTCACACACACACGCGCGCACTCTCTCTCACACACACACACACACACACACTCACACTCTCACACACACACACACACACACACACACACATTCTCTCACACACACACTCTCACACACACACACACATACAAACACACACACACACACACACACTCACTCGCACTCTCACACACACACACTCTCTCTCACACACTCTCTGTCTCACACACACACACACATTCTCTCTCTCATACACACACACACACACACACACACACACAGACACTTAATCAATACCACAGTAATACATCTCACACACCCGCACACAGAATCAATGCATCCATATGGCAGACGTAATGGGCTCTTTAAAGGATCCTTAAAAGCACTTAACAAACCATCCGTTGTCGTGGTGTAAAACACACACACACACACACACACACATGCACACACACACTCTCCACAGGGCAAATCTGTTCAGGGCCCCTGAAACCGCCTTCACTCCACGACCCACATATAGAGGCGGAGTTTATCTGGCAACCCGCCGAATATCTAGTGCAGTGCTATAAAACAGACATTAACACCCTTAAATTTTCAATCCACTTTAATTCAGTATCACAACAAATGCATTAGTAGCTGAAACACTCCAAAGGTATGGCTCTTTAAGGGTTCTTTAGTAAAGAAATTGCATCATGAAAAGGTTCTCCAGATTAGTGGAGAATGTACTGTGCATGGTTCTATATTCCTTTTTTGAAAAAGAGTTCGATGTAGATGGTTCTACATAGAACCTGTTGAATCTGGAGAACCTTTATTATGATGCAAAGAACCATTCAATCATGCAAAGGGTTCTTCATGTATTCATTTTCTTGACTACAGAACCCTAGAGCAATCTTTTTATAACATTAGGAGAAACAAAAAGGGGTTATCCCGATGTTAAATGTGTGTCTATATGAAATAGAACTATTAAAGGGTTCTTTGCACTGGGAAAAGGTTCTCCAGATGGGCAGAGAATGTGCTGTAGACGGTTCTATGTAGACACTGTTTTTGAAAATGTTCAATTGCTTGTTAACACAAATAGCTAATCAGCATTGCACTCGAGTTGCGTAAAGTAAAGCATCCTGCAACAGTCACCTGCAACTGTTGCAGATGAGTTGCACGTGACTCGACTTTATGACGTGAGTTTCAGAAAAGAACTAACTAAAAAGCTATTAAGGCATCACGAGATCACACACACACATCTTCTAAGCTGCTTCTCCTTCTGGGGTGCTGGAGCCTATCCCAGCTGTCATTGGGAGAAAGGCAGGATACACCCTGGACCGGTTGCCAGTCCATCGCAGGGCAGACAGACACACATTTAGCATGTCCAAACGGCCTGACTGCATGTCTTTGGACTGTGGGAGGAAACCGGGGGAAACCCACGCAGAGAACACAGGGAGAACAAGCGAACTCTGCACAGAGAGGACCGTGATCGCCCAGCCGGGGACTCGAACCCAGGCCCTCCTTACTGTGAGGCGACAGCACCACCCACCATGCCCACACGATCATCCATCCACCCATTTTCTCCATCAGGTTCACGGGGGGGATGCTGGAGCCTATCCCAGCAGTCTTCAGGCGAAAGGCAGGATACGCCCTGGACAGGTCGCCAGTCCATCGCAGGGCAGACAGACAGACAGACAGACAGACAGACAGACAGACAGACAGACACTCACACCCAGAGGTAATGTAGCACGTCCAATTGGCCTGACTGCATGTCTTTGGACTGTGGGAGGAAACCGGAGAACCCAGAGGAAACCCATGCAGACACAGGGAGAACATGCAGACTCCACACAGAGAGGACCCTGATCACCCGGCCGGGGAATCGAACCCAGGCCCTCTTTGCTGTGAGGCGACAGCACAACCCACCACACCACCGTGCCGCCTGCCCACAAGATCATTTCAGAATAACTATTTTATATATTATTGGATGAGAAAATAAAACAGATGCTGGTTTACCGATCCAGAAGACCCCCTGTGCCCCCCGACTGACTCAGGGTTGCCAGTTAACCTTGCCTGAGCCATGATAAGAAATGTTTCTCTCAGCTAACGTTTCTCTAACCAGCTGATTATCCTTCTTTATCCAGAGCTCAGGTTCATTTGGGATCCGACGGATGGAAGTTATTAACAAAAACCACAACAGACCGAGAGCAACCTGTTCAGGGAGCTGCAGCTCGAGCACCCACACGTACGAGAACATCCTACTCCTGTTTCATCTTTATGAGCTGCAGTTTATGTATGAAAGGTGCTGCATGGTTGTTCAAAGAAAATGGTTCTTCAAGGGTCCTTTAGTAAAGATAATACACCCCCCATAGAACCATGAACACTCAAAGCATGAAGCGCATGCTTCAATGGTTCTTTGCATGGTGAATTGGTTCTTCCAGTTGATGGAGAATGTGTTATATAAAGAAAGAACCAAATAGGGTTCTTCTATTATTGAAAGTTTGACATTGTAACAATAGTAGAACCTTTTTAGGTGCTATATAGAAGCATCCCAACACATTCTCCATCAACCTGAGGAACCATTTCACCATGCAAAGAACTGTTTAAGTCTGCAAATGGCTCTTTGAACGTTCTGTGGTTCTGTAGGTTCTGTAGTGTTTATGTAGAACCATTATCTTTACTAAAGAACCCTTGAAGAACCTTGTACAAGTGGCTAATTTGGAGTAACTGAATGTTTTCCATGCAACTTCAGGCTTGATTCGCTCCATGTAGCTGCCGAGTTGCACTGAAATGACGTTGCAAGCAACTAACAGCGTGAAACTAGTTGCATGAAAGTTGCGCCGTGTAAAAAAGATCAGCCTGTCGGGTCCGTTTTCATCGCACCGGTGCTTCGCGCAGTGCTGGAACGCCCACAGTGCAGCGTTACTGACAGAACCACACATGCGAGGCGCTGCGGAAGAACAAAAGCAGTGATGTGTGTGCGCATTCCACAGCGCTTTGGGTGGAAATGAGGATCCGTCACAGTCGCCACGACGATTTCACGGCACGTTTAAAGCTTCACACAGTCTCACAGATACACTCACTGACACACATCCACAGCTTCTCCTTCATGTCCTCTGCTTCACCGTGACAACCGGCTTAAAGCCGTCTTCCTGGCTACTCTCTCACACGCACTGGGCCCTCTAATGATTTATGTAGAGTGTCATTTTTAATGAATAGAACCATCATGTTTGCCGTGTTTAAATACTGTAAAAATACTCTTTTATCATTCTCGAGTTTGACGGGTTGAAATCCTAAGTGTCCAAGCAGGGCAAGCAGGGTGGAAACGCTTTAAAATGGGAAGTAAATGCTTAATATGTGCTTAAACTCTCTGCCTTTCCTCTAAACGCCGGCCTGTAAACACAGCGTACAGCCATTCTAGTCTGCTTTCGGCCAGTTGTCATGAGTGACACCCCCAAAAACAGTATCTATGAAATAGACATGAAAATATGAAAAGTAAAAAAGTATCAGGTAGTTACTAGATGTAAAAAGATTGCAGGCGAACATACAGAGTTTTACACGCACCCGCTTACTACTCATAACCGAAAAAAATCTGGGCTGTAAACAAAAGGAACAGTTTTCAGGTTCCACATAGAGCCACTGTCTTTACTAAAGAACCCTTAGGCTCTGTTTACACAGCCAGTAAAAGTTCCCCAAATCTGATTTTCTCACCAAATCCGATGTGTTAGTTTGGCTGTTCAGATTATCTTTTAAATGTGATCCGTATGCGACATCAGTCTGAAGAGATCAGCTCCTAAACTGACCCAGAAGAACTTCACACGGCTCGTCCAGAGGTAAACAATCACAACCGCCAACGAAAAAAATCTGTAAACAAAAGCAACAGTTCTTGCTACAATTTTACCGGGTCCTCATTTCACTCCATGAGGTTCTCCGATCTCCTTTCTGCTTGAACTTGACATCACTTTGAAATATAGTGCGTGTTTGTATTTACAACCTTAATACTACAAAGATTTTTATGAGGTATTTTACTGTCCTTTCAGTTTAATTGCTGTAACCTGTTGATCATCTCAGTGCAATGTAGTTCAACTCATTTCTTACCCCCAAAACAGTGACACAGCACCGAAACATACCAAATGAGTGTCTAGAACCTGCTAAGCCTTTCAGTGTAATTTAGTTAAACTGCCTCAAAACTTAGCATCATGTGACCTAAAATAATCTCGTAGTTTGGAGTTTGCACCTCACACTTATCTAGTTAATGCCTAGAACTTAGGGGGCTGTAAAAGAAAGCGTTACCCAGCTGTCTTGATCTAGACCAGCCAAATACACTTAGGTGAACTGCTGTTAGCTTACTGCTAACACACACTCTTAAAAAAGGTGGTTCTTTGAGTGCTCATGGATCTAATAGAACCCTTCCCTTAACCGAAGAGCCTTTGAAGAACCGTCTTTTGAAAGAATGTACCACAACAGAGTTGCGCTTGGGTGTTTACGGCCCGAAATGGAGGCCTAGCACTAGTCGTCACGTTTTACCACCACACACACACACACACACACACAAACACACACACACACACACAGCCTCATACACACTCTCAGCTGTGTGCATGTGTGTCAATGTGTTGTAAGCTTTCTGTTCTATTGGGGCAAAGTGGGCGGGGTTTTAAATAGATTGTTATTCATGATTCCCCACTGATCCTGAGAGTGTGTGTAGGAGGGAGGAGTGTGTGTGTGTGTGAGTGTGAGTGTGTGTGAGTGTGAGTGTGTGTGTGTGTGTGTGGAGGGGGAGGTGGTTGCAGTGGTGGCCATTATAACAGAGCAGCTCAGGAGGGTGTTGATGGAATATTCAAACATATAATGAGCCAATTTCACACCTTTACCCCCCCCCACCGCATTCACTCACACACACACACACACACACACACACACACACACACACACACACACACACACACTGTGTAATCAGCGTTTTCCCAGCAGACTGTATCTCACCTTATGTGTCTAACTAATAAACCCAATCAGTGAAATCTAATGTTAAGATCACAAACATATGCTCTGCTCAGCTTTCAGGTTCCACATAGAGCCACTGTCTTCACTAAAGAACCCTTAGGCTCTGTTTACACAGCCAGTAAAAGTTCCCCAAATCTGATTTTCTCACCAAATCCGATGTGTTAGTTTGGCTGTTCAGATTATCTTTTAAATGTGATCCGTATGCGACATCAGTCTGAAGAGATCAGCTCCTAAACTGACCCAGAAGAACTTCACGCGGCTCGTCCAGAGGTAAACAATCACAACCGCCAACGAACGCCAGTCACTCCCGGAGCTTCAGTTTCATCTTCAGCGGCACCACAGGAGCGATTCTGAAGTTCCAGGGTGAGTTATTCGGTCACGGCCACTCCTTCGGTTCATGTCCTTGGATTCTTCAAACCTTGGTCTCCTCGGTGGTTTAAAATAAAAAATACAAAAAAATTTTAAAATATGATTAAGCATTAATAAGTGTAAATTTAGGGGTTAGTGTACTGGACTGACACCCCGTACAGTAAGGACCCCTATAAATGACGTTTTTGTGTATATTTACTTTGTTAATACACTTTTTGTTCATGTTTATAAAGTGTCTGAATTATTGATTTTCCTCACCACACACACACACACACACACACACACACACACACACACACACACACACACACACCCTCACAGCTGGGTGTGAAGATGATCTGAACTGATCAAAGTTTGAAGGGAACTTCCCCGTGAAGAGCTGATGGCTCACACAGATATGAACAGTGAGACAGTGAACAGTGACTCAGTCAGAATGACTCTGATTCACTTTTTAATCTGATAATCGACGAATCGTTTAGTCTAAACGACTCACTCATCAAATTATGACTCACAGCTTCAATAGCAACTCCAGTAATGGCACCGAATTCCCCGACTACCAGCACGGACAGACACACTTACACCGAAATAAACATTTACAGGGCCCCGACGCCGTAAACAGGTATAAACTATAAGCCCAGAGGGCCGAGCTCAGCTCATCCGTATTCCCTCCATCAGTTTCTGTCAAACGGCTGAGTGAATACACGGCAAAAAGGCTGAACTGACCTTAAAACTAGCAGACAATCCAATATAAATAAAATATATATATATATATATATATATATATAAAATAAGGTTATTTTAATATTACTGAACTTATTTTTAACATGTTTTCTTTGTTTTCAGTGATTTTCTAAGTAAAATTACTATCTCAGCAGATTATTTGGTTTGTTTCAAGCTCATTTCTTACAACAAGCAGTTTTATCAGCCAGTATAGCGAGATCATTTGACTTGCTAAAATCACTAAAAACACGTAAAAAACATCTAACAATAATTTAACAAATCACACAACGAGCTTGTAGCACATTAAAAATGAGACCTATTAATAATCTCGACTAGATTTAAGATCATTTTACTCGCGAAGACACAATTTATCATTATGACACATAATATCAGTTCTGAAAAGAATATAATTGGTTTAAATTTACATGTGGTTCACCGTTCATTCTTGGAAAAGATGGTTCTTCTAGGGTTCCTTAAAAGAACCATGTCTACACAGGCTCACTCCATGCTTAATTTGGTCTTTGCACGGTGACATTGTTCTTCAGTTTGATGGCGAATGTGATTATGGTTCTGTACAGCTCCAAGGAGGTTACAACGTCAAGGTCAAAAAGGTTCTATAAAGAACCATCTACAACACTTTCAATCAATCTGGAGAACCATTTCATGAACCACTGAAGCATGAAATTTACTTTGCCTTCACTAAAGAACCGTTGAAGAACCTTTTTATAAAGAATCTTTAAATCTACTCACCGTGTGGCCCTGAGGGACAGGGATGCAGCCTCATTCCTGCTCTAAAACACAGGGGCGTGGCTAAAATAAGGCTCCACCCACAGTGTAAAACTCCCGAGTTTCATAGTGACAGAACGTGGGACAGTATTTTCTGAATACCTTGTTTCATTTAAGAATTAAACTCCCTATAAATTGAAAAATGTCAAGTTCTATAAAAGAAAAAATCCAAAAGATGCAGTAAAAAATGGAAATATTTAAGTTTTATTTTAACAAGTGTAGATGTAGGGGCTGGGTTTTGGGTTAGGGTTAGTCCTCCCAGTAGAACGTCCCCTATAAATGATGGTTTTGTATATATTTACTTCATTAATATCTCTGTTAATGTCTTGGATTCAAACTGATCAGAACATAATCTGTCTAAATATCTAAGCTCTGAATTACAAAGTCAAACGTCCTAAAAATCAAAAATCTCAACATCTCTGGTAACAAACAGCCCTTAATTCTTTCCTTCGTCTTCATTTTTGAGGTGTTCAAAAGTGTTAACAGAGCGTAAACATGCAAAACGACTTAATCAATATAATGACTGAATTCATAAATACAGAGTTTAACACTGAATTCTTAAAAGTAGAATTAAACTCAAGAGTCGCTAAAGTGGAAGTTCAAAGACAATTAAAATTATGGCAGCACGTTTATTTCTCTGGTACGGAGCCCCGCGGGTGGCATCCTATATAAATAATAATGCCTTATTAACCCATGGGAATGAGATCCTAATGTGTGGCCACGACTTAGTAAGGTGTGGGAATGAGATGATTAAGTTGTGGCCACCACTTAGTAAGGCATAGGATCCCGTTCCACGCTTTACTAAGTCGTGGCCATGCATTAGGATCTTGTTCCCATGCTTTACTAAGTCGTGGCCATGCATTAGGATCTCGTTCCCACGCTTTACTAAGTCGTGGCCATGCATTAGGATCTCGTTCCCACGCTTTACTAAGTCGTGGCCATGCATTAGGATCTTGTTCCCATGCTTTACTAAGTCGTGGCCATGCATTAGGATCTCGTTCCCACACTTTACTAAGTCGTGGCCACGCCTTAGGATCTCGTTACCACGCTTTACTAAGTCGTGGCCATGCATTAGGATCTTGTTGCCATGCTTTACTAAGTCGTGGCCATGCATTAGGATATTGTTCCCATGCTTTACTAAGTCGTGGCCATGCATTAGGATCTTGTTCCAACACTTTACTAAGTCGTGGCCACGCATTATGTTTATTTATGCAGGATGTCGCCAGCGGGGCTCCGTACTCATCCACTGAATTATGGTGGATTTTTATTCGGAAAAGTCCCGCTGAGGTCAGTCGGGGGGGATTCCAGGACTGCTTTTGATGTGCTTATCAGGGCGGGGCGACTCCAGTCTAAACGAATCCCGAATCCTGACTCCTCAATTCATTCCATCTAAACGGCTTCAAACATTCGACGTATAACAACCAGAATTAACATAAAAGAGGCTGGAATTTCTCAGCTATCGTCACTGTCACTGAACCCAGCGTTTACTAAGTAAGGGGTTCATCCGAAATGAAGCTGGGAAGGTCCGAGGAAAGAGCAGCAGAGGGCCGAAAATAAACAGGAACAGGAAGTGGTCATCAGAATAGATCTGGATCGAAGCTCCGGCGCCGCCCAGCGCGTTTCCTCTCTTTATCACCGCGGACATTTGACCAGCTTAAAATACCACCTCACATACTAACACAGGCAGGCCGAGGCCCCCGCTCAGAAACAGCCGTGCTGTGCTGTGTACCTCCGGCTTTCAAGGTTCTTCACGTCTTCTCAAGGCTCTAGATTAGGGCCGCCAACAATTTTAGTCTTTGGGGGGTGTGGGGGGGGGGGGGCTGGGGGGGGCTGGTGCAATCTTAAAACAGCAAACAAGTAAAGATGCCCGGCAGGTTTTGATTATAAGGCACATGACATCACACTCTTAAAGAGATCCTTCAGCAGCAAAAACGGAGGTTCTCCATAGAACCATCAGCACTCAAAGAACCATTTATATGCTTAAAAGGCTCTCTATACAGTTAAATTGTTCGTCAGATCCACGGAGAATGTGCTGCATACGGTTCTACATAGAATCCTCTTGAAAATGGTTCTATATAGAACCAAAAAGGGTTCTCCTACTGTGATGACGTCAAGCTTTTATGCAGCAGAAGATTTTTTTTTTTGATACACAATGTCAATGTTTCCGACATGAAGTTAGAACAGGCTAAATAGAACCAGTAGAACCAAATTCAAAAAAATATTAGGGTGTTTTTTAGGAAAGACACATGGTTCTATATAGAACCGCGAACAGTCAAAGAATCCTTTGCATGCAGGTTGTGTTATAGTTCTATATAGAACCTTTTTAAAAATGGTTCTATATAGCAGCAAAAGGAGTTTTGGTACAATATATGGTTCTATATAAAACCTTTTTGAAAATGGTTCTTGAAAGAGTTTTTGGTGCTATATATTGTTCTAGATAGAGTCTTAAAGTGGTTCTATATAGTACCACAAAGAGTTCTGGTACTATGTGTGGTTCTATATAGACCATTTTTGAAAAAGGTTTCTGGGGAAAAAACTTAAAAACTCTTCTTTGTGCTGTACAGGGGGCTCCTTCGCTGTCATGTGGGGGTTTTGCTTTGCCTTTCTGTGCAGCATATGAGCAGCGCTATCTCAGAGTTTTCCAGGTCTAGCTTTAATTTCCATGGTTCTCCTTAACTGCCATTTCCTAATGATGTTCTAGACAGTGGAGCTTTGATATCTGGAGCTCTGATAAGTATTTGTAGTCTTTTCCTGCTTTACAGGCCTCAGTTAGCGTCATTCCCTGATCTTCAGCAGCTGCTTGGAGGAGCTCATGGTTGTTGAGAGTCAGCTGGTTTGAAGAGTCAGAGGATCTGAATTCTCATCAGCTGACAACGAGTCAATTAGGGCCTAACGAGCTGTAAAGCTTTGAGGCTTTTTTGTAAAGTTTTACAATGAGTGGAACCACTTAACAGACAATATATACTTATCTCCACTTCAGTCCTCGTTTATAGATCACAGCGTGTCACACAGTGGCAGAAACCACATCATCAAGTCCGTCACAGATACGGAACGAGGTTTCCTTCCTTTCTACCGGCCTCGTGTGTCACTGCTGCACTATTTAAGGTGGACCAGAAAAGTCAACCTGGAAAATCACTTCACCAGCAAGGTCACTAACTCGGACACCAAGCATGTCCTGGCCGATTTATTCTGTTCATATTACACTATATTTGTGAGATCGTTAGGTGGGGGTGTGTGGGGGGTGTGGGGAGTGTGTGTGTGTGTGGGGGGGTCTCGGGTGTTTTGATCTTGCTGCAGGAAGCCCTTTAGTCCAGCCTAGTTTTCCTTAGACTCACTTCATCACACATACATTACAGCAGAGTCAGAGTTCTATATTAGGCTCTCAGCACTGAGGTAATACTGAAAGGTCAGGAGAGAGAGAGAGAGAGAGAGAGAGAGAGAGAGAGAGAGAGAGAGAGAGAGAGAGTGTGTGTGTGTGTGTGTGTGTGTGCGCGTAAGCGGACGTCAGGGTGTTAGAACATGCAATATGAGCTCTGCACCAGCTGCAGAAGAAATATTGGACACACACACACACACACACACACACACACACACACACACACACACACACACACACACACACACACACACACACACTCTCTGTATGCTCTTTTAGCAAATGTTTAAATAATAAAAAAAACACAAATATAAAATTGGAATAATAGCACTTTACAAAAACAGAATCAAACTTAAAATAAATAAAAAATGAAATAACACAAAAATGAGAACAAATACAAATAGCACTTTAAAAATAAAACCAAATCAGAAAAACCTCAAAAATCTCTTGTTTTTGAAATAGTTTTAATAATAGGTTAAATAAATTAAAATAGCACAAATTTTTTTTTTTAAAACCAATACCTCTTAAAAATAAAAAAGAATATCCACAAAAAGAAAAAAAACTGAGACAAAATAGAATAAAAAATGACAATAACACTTAAAAAAATGACAATAACACTGAAAATATATGGAATATTTCTTCCAATTATTCAATTAAATCACACTAAAAAATAAAATCTGGAACAATAGCACTTTTAAAAATAGTAATTAGACTAATAAAAAAATAAAATAGAATAACACTTAAAAACTAAACCAAAAAGAAACATCACTTAAAAATATAAAAATCTAAACATATCTCTTGAAAGATGATAATGAAATTCTATTGATGAATCAATTAAAATAACATTTAAAAAAATCAACACATATGACAATAATGAGACAAAACAGAATAAAATGTAAAATGAAAAAATGAATCTTTAAAAATTAGAATAACAATTAAAACAACTAAAATTACACTTAAAAAATAAAATATTGTCTATTGCTTAAAAAAATTAAATAACACTTGAAATATTTGAAGTATAGATCAAATTGAACAAATCCTTACGATGGCTAGAGTGAAGAGAGACATCAGGAACCAAACCCGTGTTCTAGATATCAACTACTTTTAACAAAAAAAAAACAACTTTATGACCACTTTTAACTGTATGTACTTTTATTTATATTTATTATAATGTTCTACAGTGTTCAATGGAAGGAAAACACCCTTAACGCAGATTTTTACGCAGTTTTTTAACCACTTCTCGTTAAGTAGTACTCTATTTTTTTCACATAGTAGCCAAATAAGTAGTAATAACTTTTATGAAGCACCAAGAACCGTTGAAGAAGTTGATGCATTTACAACTTATTAATTTTCTATTTCAATAGAAATGCAAAGTTCACAGATGCATGACTTAAACTGCCCAATATTAACTAAATATTATATTTAATGGGCCCTTTTCACGAGATCCGTGATGACTTTCGGTTTAAGCATTAGCAGGTAAAACACACTCCATATATATATGAGTATAACTGCTGCCGAAGCGATGACAAAACGTTTTGGTGGTGATAATAATACACAGCCGTGTATTAGCTCTGCTGCACTGATGTGACACAGCGGGAATAAGAAGTGGAAGCCGAAACGCTGCGTGTGTGACGTGGCCTTGATTTTACTGCAGCTTCTCACATCAAGGACTTTTATATGCAGCACCAACTTCATAGACTCTGTTTACGTATATTAAGCCAGCTTTACATTCACATTTATGGCATTCGGCTGACGCTTTTATCCAGAGCGACTTACAGTTTGATCATTTCACACAGGGAGGTGAAGGTGGTGTTAGGAGTCTTGCCCAAGGACTCTTATTAGTATAGTGTAGGCTGGTTACCCAGGTGGGGGACTGAACCCCAGTCTACAGCGTAGAAGGCAGAGGTGTTACCCACCACACTAACCCACCACTATGCTGGCTAGAAGCTATTGCTAACCAAACTAGACAGCCCGGCTAACGTAAAGCAGCTTTCAGCTTTTTCAAACGTCACCGCAGAACCGCAGGTTAGCTAGGAGGCTCGTTTCTGATGGAGCAGCGAAAGGCGGATGTTTTGCGAAAGTACCGCTTCAAAAATGGCCATGAAACGACCAGAACAATGTGGCTAACAGAGCCAGCCAGCCAGCCAGCCAGCGTTAGCGTCTGCTGCTCATAGGAAGCCGGTGTTCCTCAAACGGCTAACGGTAGGCTGGCTAATTAGCGACGGTGGCCTGCTAGTCTACGCTAAGCTAAAACAGAGGTCAAACGATGTCGGTCAGATAAACTTCACGTGGAAAAGCTTTGGCTGGTGTTTACGTCGCCGTCCTGTCGCAGAACCCGGTCCACGTTAGCCGGCTGGTGCCAGCAGCTAACGAAAGCTAAGCTAGCTTCCTTGCTTGGGTATACAGCGACAGTTAGTCTGCCAAGTTCATAACCACACAGACGAACGTTTCATTTGAAAAGAGAAATCTTTGATTTGATGTGAGCAGCTGCAGCTATCAGGGCTACGGCACTTTAGCCGGTTACCTTTATGGCGTTCGGCTGACGCTCTGATCCAGAGAGACTTACAGTTCGATCAGTTTACACGGGTAGGCGAAGGCGGTGTTGGGAGTCTTGCCCAAGGACTCTTATTGGTATAGTGTAGGGGGCTTGTCCAGGCGGGGATTGAACCCCAGCCTACAGTGTTTACGGTTTCCTCCCACAATCCCAAAGACATGTGGGCAGGCTGATTGGACACACTCAACAGGGGCAGTCGTGGGCTGGAGGTTTGGGATCTGGCCCTGTGACCGGAAGGTTGCCAGTTCAATCCCCAGCACCGTCAGTCCATGACTGAGGTGTCCTTGGGCAAGACACTTAACCCCCAACTGCTCCCCGGGCGCCGTGGATAGGGCTGCCCACCGCTTCGGGCAAGTGTGCTCACTGCCCCCTAGTGTGTGTATATTCACTAGTGTGTATGTGGTGTTTCACTTCACGGGTGGGTTAAATGCCTGTTGTAGCTCAGTGTCTGAGCCTGTTATTTCACCACTACAGCATTTTGTAATCAGTCCTGCTGCAGTCGTACTCAGCGGACGTTTCACCCGCTAACGCCTAAACCCGGACTCTTAGTGAAAAGGGCCCATCGGCTGAAATGCGGCCTATTTTGCCTCTTCACGTTTTCCTCCACCACGGAGGCCAAAATCTTCCCAAATCTTCCCAAATCTATCATATCAGCAGCACAATGACCTGCAAATGCAGTGATACGAAGCAAAATGGCTTAAAATGAGTAAAAAAATCAGGAAATAATGTCATAATATTCCTACGGTCATCTCAAAATGGGAAATATGAGATAATTCCACTTGCTGTTATATCATTTTTTGTGGTGAATGTGCTTTTCTGCTATTAACGGGCTGTAAAATGTGTTTTAGGCCAAAAAACTGCCGTAAATCAACGTCTCGGTCATCAGGCAGTGAATTCCTGACCATCTCATGCAGTGACTGTCTGTGAGGAGCTTTTAGAGGTGGACGTCTGGTTCCCATCACCACCACTGTGAACGGTTCAGACTCAGTAGACTTGGTTCACATCTTGACCAGTTAATGATGCTGAAATTTTAAAGAATTTGTGGAATTCCTCTTAAAATGTTTTCATGTTGAGAAAAATTACTATTATTAGCTAAAAGTAATTACTAAATGATTATATTAGCCACAGCTTGTGTCTTCTGTGACACATTATGTGTTGAATGCCCAAGCAGTGCACGCTGTTTTTAACTCTGTAAAAAATAAATCCAAAAATATCACAAAGTATCATTATTACATGTTATAGATGTTATCAATAACCCAAACCGACCCTGTTAACTCTTTACTATTACTGAATGAAGGGAATGACTATAGTTAGAGATCTGTAATCACTCATTAGTTGAATATGACTATAAAATATGATTAAAAGTTAAAATTAAAAGTGCAATAATACACAGGTTTATATTTTCATACAGAGGGACTATAAAGCCTGTCAGCAAACGCCAGGATGCCAGCTGTCGCTGTAAACTACACTCTTAAAAACCTTAAAAGTCCATATAGAAATGCAAATTTGAACATTTCACAGGAGAAAAAACTGAAAACTAAAAAACTCAATTTTTAAAAATTACAGTAACACTTAAAGTAGAAAAACACTTAAAATATGAAACAGTCTCACTTCAAAATCTTATAAGGTAGCACACAAACTATGTTTTGAATTTTTGTAAAATAGAATAAACTTAAAATTTTTGTAATTTGGAAGAAACCCGTGACATGGCTGGAGAGCCTGGACTGGAGTAGAGATGTACTTTAGTAAAAGGAATGGTTCTATTTAGAACCACGAGTTCTAGATCATTATTATCATCTTTATTAAACCAGAAAAAAATCTCACTGACATTAAAAGTGTCTTTAATAAAAGCGTCCTGGGGAACTTTGTCCCCCCAAAAACAAAACAGACAAATTAACCATCACGACGCCAGAATGATTCATTAAAAACGCTGACAGACTCCCACTGTTTAAAAATGTTCATGAAATTATTCAAAGACACATGTTCCTGAAATTTGCAGGTCTAAAAATCTATTTACCTATAGATATAAGTCTATATAGAACCATTTAAATAGTTAAAAAAATAAAATAACATGAAAATATTCGAATGTTAAGACTTTATTTTAAAAAATAAAATGACACATGAAAGTAAAAAAGAAAAACTCTTAAAAAATTAAAAATGTAAAAAGTTACAACGATACTAAAGAAATAAAAAGTCGAATAACGCTTAAAGTATTAAAGAGAGTAATTTTAAAAAGTTGTACAATGTTTCAAAAAGTTTATACCCCCCCCCAAGTTATTTACTTTTAAACGATTTTAACTGAAATTCTGGGTCTAAAAAGCTTTAAGTCCATATAGAAATGCAAAATGAAACTAAAATTTCACAGGAGAAAAAATTGAAAACTAAAAAAATGTTATTGAATTTTTTTTTTAATTACAGAAACACAAAGTAGAAAAAAAACTTTTACAAATGTAAAAGTCACCCTTCAATATCTTAGAAAGTAGCGAACTTTGCTTAAAACTACAGAACAGAGTGACAGTTTAGAATTTTTGTAAAATAGAATAAACTTAAAAATTTGGAAAGAAATTAGAAAATTTTTAAATTTTAAACAAATCCATGAACTGGCTGCAGTGGCTGGACTGGAGTGGACAGACAGGAACCTTGTTCTATATAGCACCAAAAAGGGTTCTGCTACAGTTGCCATTGCACACAACAGCAGAACCCTTTTTGGTGCTACACAGAACCCTTTACATGGAAAAATCTTCTGGAGAGGACCACATCCGACACCTCCTCCATCAGCCATTTCACCATGAACGGCTCTATATGGAACTCGTGGAACCATCCCAAGCCCTAAAGAACCCTTAGAAGAACCCTGTTTGGGGGATTTGTTGACACACCGAGCAGAAAAGCGCTGTTCAGACACCGAGAGCTGAGCTGAGGCGCAGGCGTGGCGGCCTCGCGTCTCCACGCTTGGGGCTGCTGCTCCAGCCGATAGAGGGCGGTAGTGACCACTAGAAAAACCCCTAAACAGCGCCAGCCCCGCTTTTCTCTAACTTTCTCACGGATTTGTGTTTTAAAGGGCTTTAATGCGACTCTTCCAGCTCGTAAACGTGCGCTTTAAGCACAGAACACGACACAGACGAAAGCAGCGAGGAATAAACGAAGCACTCGGGAAGAAAAGCTGCAGCTACCGGGCCGCTCATTTTCTGCGCAAATGCGTGCCGTGAAGTTGATATAAAGACCACAGCGCGGCCTTAAGAGCGATAGAGACGCGACGAAGCTGCGTTTTTGCCGTTTAAGCGGCGGCGGTTCTGCGCAGAGCTCCGCGTACGTATGTCGGCGTGTTTGCGCCGGCTCCTGTGAGGGAACGAGGGGGCGTGACTGGAGGCGGGGCTAGAGGCGGGCCGCTGAGGGGGGGGGCCCGGGTGACGCGCCACGCTTCGCTGTGATTGGTGCCTTGTGACCGAGCGGGGCGGCGCGGGGAGGCGTGGCCGCGAGGCTGGCGCTGAGAGCGAGCTCAGAACGCAGCGTCTCCTAGCAGCGCGCGGCACACGGCTCGCGCGGAGCGGCTCAGGGGGACGCGCGCGCGTGGAATGTTGGAGTTTTTTGGGTTTTTTTTTTCTTTTTTTGAAATGAAACCGAATTTTTAACGAACTTTTAACGGATTTTTCCTCCGCTTGTCACTTTGTTTCTTCGGCTCGGCTGTTGCGTCACTGATGGAATCCCTCTTCCCCGGGCGCGCGCTGGGCTCCCGTCCGTAAAGCCGTTCCTCTGAGTTTTTTTGTTTATTGTTGTTTTTTTGTTTTTGTTTGTTTGTTTATTTGTCCGCCTCTGCGTCGCCGATGGGGTCCCTCGCGCGCGGCTTGTGAGTGAGTTTTAAGGGGGACCCGGTCACTTTTCTAATCGTTTCTTATCCGTTTATTTTTGTTTGATATTATCGTTTCGTTTCGTTATCGTTGTTAATGTTATTCGTTTACGTCTGTTTCTTATTGGTTCACGTGGTGTTTGTTGTTTTCGGTCAGCGCGGCTCCTTTTCCCGTGATCACGCGTCAGGACGAGCGCGTGGACGGCCGTTTTGAAGTCTTGAGAGCCGCGCGAGGGCTCGAGAGCTTCCCGTCACCGGCCCGCACGTGGCGGCCAGTGTCCGGGTGCCATAGCAACGCTTCACACCTGGACTGGACAGTTTAATTACGAATGCTTTGATCGTGCGCGCGAGCATCGTTTCGGGCGGACGTCGCGGGAGCTGCTCGCATCCACAGGGCTCGCGGAGGGGATGGTGTGCGTGTGCGCGTGAGCGGAGGAGATGGGAGCGGCGGGGCGGCGCGTGCTGCACCGCTGCTGCTGCGCGCTCGCACTCATCTGCAGCCTCGCGCTGCTCGAGGCGAAAATACTGGAGCCGGTGGAGTGGAGCACTCACAACAGCAGGTAAGGGCGGGGTGGGCTGGTGGGGGTGGGGGGTTTGAGGCAGATGGTCTTGGATGTATCTGTGCGCGTGAGAAAGAAAGACAATGTTTGGTCAAGGTGAAGTTGTCTTTCTATTGGAATTTCCCCGTTCCACCTTAAATGGTGCATCAGTCAGCTACAGGTCTTTTTGGACTGTCCCAGTTCCACCTTAAATGGTGCAGCAGTTACATTTCTTATTGGAACTTCTCAGTTCCCCCTTAAATGGTGCGGCGTTGCATTTCTTATAAGAGTTTTTCAGTTCCACCTTAAGTGATGCAGCAGTTATATTTCTTATTGGAGTTTTTCAGTTCCACCTTAAATGGTACGGCGGTTACATTTCTTATTGGAGTTTTTCAGTTCCACCTTAAATTTTACGGCGGTTACATTTCTTATTGGAGTTTTTCAGTTCCACCTTAAATGATGCAGCTACACTTATTGGAATTGAATAATTCAGAACGTCACTTCTGCACCATTTAAGGTGGAACGGGGTAATTCCAATAAGAAGACAACGTCGGCTTTGTGTGAAGCCAAGTTCGGCCTCGTGTCTTGGGGGGGTTTAGGGGGGTCCAGCTCACCTGTTTACCTGTCCACTTGTCTCAGGTGTGTGGGAATAGACGACAGGCCGAGGCCTAAACCCTGTTAGCTAGAACGCGCGGACCTAATCTTCCTCTAAAGGCTCTGTGGTTTGTTTTTGTTTCATTAAATCCCCTTTAAGCCGCTGTTTGTTTATAACTGTTGAAAAGTTCCACTCACGGTTCTATATGGACTCTAAAGCTTCTGTAGCACTTTGAAGGACAATCCCACCAAAATTCCCCCGTAATTCAGCGTTTGAGGTGTAATCAGAGGGATTCAGAGGGTTTGGCGTGAACTGGTTCAGACGTCTTTACAGTGGTGGTGATGGGAACCAGGCGTCGCCATGACTACAGCACAGATATAGACACTTTATTTACCATCCAGAAGCACCAGAGAACCTACACGAGTCTTCTGAGCTTATATGGAACGTTGATGATGGAAAATAGTGGAAAATCGGAAAATAGTGGAAAATCGGAAAATAGTAAGGTTTTTTTGGGGACATCGCTGCAGGAATGATGTCTTGACACATGAAATGGTCTTAAAAAGGTCAGCATGTGTAATATATCTAGTTTTGAGATGGTTGTAGGAATAAAATAAGGTTATTTAACTTATTAATAGACGTTTTTTACTCGGTTTAAGTGAAACGGTCTTGCTAAACTGGCAGGTCATTTTATCGTAAGAAATATATTAAAAAGCAGCACAATTATCCGCAAATACAGCGATCATTTTCCACAGTAAAATGACTTAAAACGAGTAAAAAAATCAGAAAATAAGTTAAATAATGTCAGAATATTCCTACGATCATCTCAAAATGGGAAATATGAGATAATTCGACTAAGACGTTTTGAGGTTAATGTGCTTTTCTGCTATTAACGGACTGTAAAAATGTGTTTTAGGCCAAAAAACTACCGTAAATCAGCGTCTCGGTCATCAGGCCGTGAATTCAGAACCATTTCATGCAGCGACTGTCTGTGAGGAGCTTTTAGAGGTGGACGTCTGGTTCCTATCACCACCACTGTGAACGGTTCTGAGTCGGCAAGCTTCTCTAGAACGGAGCGTTTCTCACCGAACCGCTCCGACCGGCTCTGCTCACATCCTGACCACTGAATTAAGCAGAAATTTAAAAATATGGGTGGAATGGCCTTTTACGGGTTCTCCCCAGAACCTTCACATTGTATCTACCCATCACGTAGAAAAGATGGTTCTCTTACACAGAACCACCCAAAAGTGGCTCTCCTGCAGAAACCCCCTTGTAATTGTGTGTAATTATGTAACTGCAGTTTATTATTACGTTAAAAAGAGCATTAATAGCCGTGAACGCGTGAGTCCAGCTCAGGTTTTAAAACCAGTGGTGTTTTTTGTGTGGGGGCTTCAAACCGACGCCGAGCGCCGCGGCCCGCCAGGGTCTAACACATGTTTCTGATTTCGCAGAAAAACTTGAGGGGAATATTTTAATTAAGGCTCTCGCGCTGCTTCAGCTCCGGCCTGTAAAACACACCCGGCACACACTCGCGTTAAGAGCAGCACGACGGCGCGAGACGAGCTTCAGATGAAGCTCAAACGAGCTCAAACACTCATTCGGACTCAAACAGGGACGCAGCGAACGGCCGCACGAGGAAAACACTCGGTTAGCCTTTAATCTGGGGGCCAAGAACTAATCTCAGATTAGACACGTTCGGGTTTTCATTCCTCATCTTCAGCTTAACACACTTAACATCCTGCTACAAATCGTAAGACTTACGGAGACGTTATTAGTAACTGTTCGGGATTTACTATAAACTGTTCAGTAGTTATTATACGTTATTTAGTTTCTACAACTACTATAAATTATTTAGTAACTTCTATGAATATATTAGCACTTACTATGAATTACTCAGTATCTATTAGAAGTGATTTAGTAGGTGCTATTACTTTTTGCAGTATCTATATTGAGTTTTTCAATATGTCTTATGAATTATTCAGTTTCTACTATGAATTTAGTATCTATTAAGAATTTCAGTGTCTACTATTGATTATCCAGTGTCTGACATAAATTATTCAGTATCTACTATAAATGATCAAATATGTACAATCAATTATTCAGTATCTACTTTAAATTATCCAATATGTACAATAAATTATTCTGTATCTACAATAAATGATCAAATATGTACTATAAATTATTCAGTATCTACTATAAATTATCAAATATGTACTATAAATATTTCTGTATTTACTATAAATTATTTAGTATCTACGATGAATTATTTAACATCTTCTATGAGTTATTTAGTATCTACTATGAATTTTTTAGTATCTGCCATAAATTATTCACTATCTACTATAAATTATTTAGTCAATTATTTAGTATCTACAATGACTTAATCAGTGTCTAATAAAAATGATTTAGCATCTACTATAAATGATTCAGTATCTACTATAAATGATTCAGTATTTACTATAAATTATTCAGTATCTACTATAAATTATTCAGTATCTTCTGTGAAACTAATATGTGGGGTGTGTAGTTGTGAGATTGAGGCTCTTAAAGTTTAACAAGATTAAATAAACCAATTTAATCAACATCTAAATAAACATTTTCCTGGTGGCTCGTAAATTATGCATAAAGCATGCACTTATCCTGAAATATGTGTGTTATGTATAATTCATGATCCATGAGTAAAATATAAAACCTCTCACTGTCCTGAGTGAATCCACATCATCACGCTTTTTGGGTTGACCTCATTATTTCTAGTCTTCATCTTAAACCTGTGATCAGAAACTCTCTCAGTTCCGCTCACGGTGTCAGGGCAACGCTACAGCCGAGATTCCGGTGCTTAAACGGGGAATTCTGCTGATTTTTACTATATTCCACCCATAATTCAGCGTTTGAGGTGTAATCAGAGGGATTCAGAGGGTTTGACGTGAACTGGTTCAGACGTCTTTACAGCGGTGGTGATGGGAACCAGGGGTCACCATGACTACAACACAAATATAGACATTATATTTACCATTTAGAACCACCAGAGAACCTACACGAGTCTTCTGAGATTATATGGAACGCTGATGATGGAAAATAGTGGAAAATCGGAAAATAGTAAGGTTTTTTTGGGGACATCGCTGCAGGAATGATGTCTGGACACATGAAATGATCTTAAAAAGGTCAGCATGTGTAATATATCTAGTTTTGAGATGGTTGTAGGAATAAAATAAGGTTATTTAACTTATTAATAGACGTTTTTTACTCGGTTTAAGTTAAACTGTCTTGCTAAACTGGCAGGTCATTTTATCGTAAGAAATATATTAAAAAGCAGCACAATTATCCGCAAATACAGCGATCATTTTCCACAGTAAAATGACTTAAAACGAGTAAAAAAATCAGAAAATAAGTTAAATAATGTCAGAATATTCCTACGATCATCTCAAAATGGGAAATATGAGATAATTCGACTAAGACGTTTTGAGGTTAATGTGCTTTTCTGCTATTAACGGACTGTAAAAATGTGTTTTAGGCCAAAAAACTACCGTAAATCAGCGTCTCGGTCATCAGGCCGTGAATTCAGAACCATTTCATGCAGCGACTGTCTGTGAGGAGCTTTTAGAGGTGGACGTCTGGTTCCTATCACCACCACTGTGAACGGTTCTGAGTCGGCAAGCTTCTCTAGAACGGAGCGTTTCTCACCGAACCGCTCCGACCGGCTCTGCTCACATCCTGACCACTGAATTAAGCAGAAAATTTAAGAAATATGGGTGGAATGGCCTTTTACGGGTTCTCCCCAGAACCTTTACATTGCGTGGAGGTTCCTCACAAATACATTTCATTTACTATCCAAAACCACCAGTGAACCTACAAGGAGTTTCTGAGTTTATATTAAAGGTTGATGATGGGAAAATAGTCAAAAATCTGAAAATATACGTTTTTTTGGGGACGTCACTGCAGGAATGATGTCTTGACACATGAAATGATCTTAAAAAGGTCGACATTGTGGAATATATCTAGTTTTGAGATGGTTATATGAATATAATTAGATGATTTAACTTATTAATAGACATTTTTCACTTGTTTTAAGTAAAACTATCTTGCTTAACTGGCAGGTCATTTTATTGTAAGAAATATGTTTGAAGCCAGCGCAATTATCCACAAATACAGCGATCATTTTACTTAGAAAAACGACTTAAAATGAATAAAAAACATTGACATAAGATAAATAACGTTATAATATTCCTTCAGTCGTCTCAACATGGGAAATATTAGATGATCAGACGTAGATTTGAGATGATTTCACTGCTGAGATATTTTTTTGCACTCCGTGTTCTTTTCTGCTGTTAATGGATTTTAAAAATTCATTTTGGGCCCAAAAGTGTCTCAGACGTGCAGCGCATTCATAACCATTTCATGTAATAACTTTCTGTGATGGATCTTAAAAAAATAATAATGAAGAAATAAGATAAAAGTTATAAAGAAATAAATAAAGTTATAATGTTACTACAATCAACTCAAACTGGCAAATATTATATGTGTCTAATATGGAAAATCTAAAAATAATAGGTTTTTTTTGGGGGGCATTTTTGCCTCAAATGCTTCACTGGACAGTGATTGGATTAAAAAATACACTAAATATTTAACCCCTTAAATGTCCAGGATCCACCAGCAGGCCCAACGTTTTATTACAAACCTCTAAAACCCAAGAATAGCTCAGTCGGTTTGCACTGAAGCCCCTGTAATTACTCAGTGACGAGCCTCAGTGTGTAATAAGTGGTTAACAATGCAGGAATTTTTGGAAAATCGGTGGAGTTGCCCTGCTAACGCTCCAAAAAAGAGGCGCTCTTGTATTAAAACGCTCCGAAAAGCTTCACCAACGTCTGTTTCGTGTTAGGAAGCCGCTTTTACGGCGTCTTCTCTCGGGTTCTCAGGCGGTTCCTCTGGTTCTTCTCTAATCGGCAGCTCTGACTGAAGCTGGATTGAGGTTTTTATAGGATTCGGTGACGAAGTCGTGCTGGTTGTGGGTTTAAAACGGGACGCTGTGAACGGCAGATCTGTTTATTCCTCTGAAATCGCAGCCACAGTCTGAGCAGTTCCGTGAAGAGAGAGATAAAAGCTTTTTAGCGCCTTATATACGTTTTTAATGACTTTCCTGGTTAAATTAGAACCAGAATCACTTTATTTCACATTTACATGCACATTTACAACATGTAACACACCAAACACACCAAACACACACTGTTAAATAGTATTTAACTAAGAAACAAATAAAATACGGACACAATAAAAGGCTAAAATAATAAGCCGATATGTGAATATCACTGCCTTTTTCAGTTTTTGACATAATTTGAAAGTACCTGTCTGTCTTCACATTGTCTGTAACTTTCAAGATGAATGGACCAAAATAAATGACCCAAAATGACTCGGAAGAAATTCTGGTTCCATTGACTTGCATTAGAAGGTTTTTTCCTTCTCCTGTAAAATCACCACTTTGATATTTGAGATATGAGGTTTTGTTTCCGACAGCAGCGACAGTGCAGGTCTGTGTGTTCGATGTGGGCGAATATATAATATGCACTGCTTAGAATACACAATATGCCGCAATGTTATTTTTGTAGACATCTGATTAGTTAGAACAGAGAAAAAAGATGGAAAAATAACATCAACAACGGATTTTTACTCCGTTTTTGGCTCTAAATCTGTTTAAACTGGACGCATTTTGCTGTCGTTGTTCTGACTACAAGCACCAACAGTAATGACATATATTGTCACCCTGCCCAGCCGTACTGAGTAGATGTATAATATCTCATATGTGCAGATTATTATAGAATGATATGAGCTTCAGAGGAGTTACTGGAATACAGTGAGGGAGATTTGATGGCCTCTGTGGTTAATGAGCTACAGCTCTGGGAAAAATCCATCATAAATTAAAGCAATTAAAAACACACACACACACACACACACACACACATATATATATATATATATATATATATATATATATATATATATATATTTTAATTGCTTTAATATATGATGGATTATATATGATGGATATATGTATATATTATATATGTATATATGTGTGTATATATATAGGTGTGTGTGTGTGTGTGTGTGTGTGTGTGTGTGGAGTTTAACTCGTGCATAAAAAGATGTAAAACGTGAGTGTAGTGGAGAACGATGTGGATGAAGAAGTCGTATCTGTTCCAGACGCCTGACCGAAAACACGTCAGGAACGTTTTCTGTGTGTGTGTGTGTGTGTTCTTGTAGTGCTACACTTGTGAGGACCCCATGTCCTCACTATGATAGTGATATGAAATTTTTGTCATGTGTTGTTTTCACCACAATTACTTTTTTAAAGAAAACTAAAAGAGCCTGAGACTGAGGTTAAAGTTAGGGTTTAGGTTTAGGTGTAGTATTATTTAGCTACATTAACAAATCAACAGAAGTCTATGGATGTCCTCATATGTACAGCAAGACAAACGTGTGTGTGTGTGTGTGTGAGAGAGTGCAGGTGATAAAACAGCAGTGTGTGGTTTTACACCAGTTAAAGTGTGTTTTCTCAAATTCCGCAATGTTTATTTATCCTGCTGACCTGTGTGTGAGTGAGTGTGAGTCAGTGTGTGTGTGTGTGTGTGTGTGTTAGTGGTGTGTAATACAACCTCATTCTATCGTTACCGTGATAAACTATCGAGTTTATTGTGGATGTTATCAAACTGAGAATTTGAGTCGTTTTATGTTCCTATTTATACAAAAATAGACTTTTTTACAGATAAACAGGAAAACAAACAGATCCATTTCAACACAGAACACTGTTAGAGATACAATATTAAAAATGAGCCCACAAAAACTTTGAGAAGAGAAATGAGCTGCAACATTATTCAGACCATTAAAGGCTTTTTTATTAATATTACTACCATTTATTTTTAGATATTCTGGTCAGTTCAGCCTAAATAATGACTTCATGTGGTAACCGAGTTTATTTTAGTCAACACAGTGGTAGAGCTGGGCGATATGGCAAGAATGAAATATTGTGAAAATTCTATGTAGAACTAGTCTTTAGTCTTTACGAAAGAACCCTCACCTTTTTTAAGAGTGCAGGTTTTAATGATCTTGTAATATAATTTGTCTCATCATGAGAAATATTAGATATGTTGACAACATTTAAGATGTTTTACTTGCTAAAATATATGGTTTGATTTATTGGTGTAGATGAATGTTGGATGGACTTGAAGCTTTTCCTTTTTTCTAATGTAACTTTACTGTCCTCAGTAAAGTAAACATGTCCTCACTGTGTTAGGACTATATGTGATTTTTGACCTGCAAAATGTCCTCACTTGAGCAAGAATTACATTTAGTCCTAACATAGTGAGGACATAGGGTCCTTACAAGTATAGCAGTACAAGAGCACACAATCGTGGACACACACTAGGGGGAAGAGAGTAATGTGACATTTAGAGAGAGAGAGAGAAATTTAATAACGAACATTGTCAAGTCTGTAATATCATCACTTTCGCGACTTTATTCCAAGTAACTGTGGATCGTTTCTGCTGGGCTGTTCATCATGAAGTTTAATGTAAACGGAAACTTCAGTTTTCAAAATATGCAAAAAAGTAAAAAATGACAAAGAAAAAGAGTTTTTGCGCGACAGCACCTGTGTTTCATTCATTTTTTTAATCATAAACTACGTTTCATCGCTGTCGGGACAAAGTTTTGCCTCCGTTTTTGTCGCTTTTTTTTCTCATGATAATTGAAAAAAAAAACTGCCCTTTAAACTGTGTCAGTATTATATCAGTTTCCTTACACTGACGGTGCTTCTTCCTCCTCTGAAGTTACTGAGTAAAACATCAGTAACGAAGAACAGAGGAACCGGGTCGGTTTTGAAGTTCTGTCGCACGGTTCTTCGTGAAACTTTAACTCTGTGTAAAAAGAGAGTGGATTTTACAAAACAGTGAAAAATAAGGAGGGCGAGGGTTTTTGGCTAAACAGCATCAGTGTGTAAGTTTGTCGCATCAAGTAAGCAAAAAAGAAAAAGAGAGAGAACCTGAGAGAGAAATAGAGGCAAAAAAGAGAGGAGATAAATAAACACAAAGAAAGAGAAAAAGAAAGAAAAGAGAGAGAAACAGACAGAGAGAAAGAAATGAGAGAGAATATGGAGAGAAAAATAGAGAATGACAGTTTGAGGGAGAAATAGAGACAAAAGAGGAGAAAACTACTTAAAAAGAAACAAAAACGAAAGAAAAGTAAGGAGAGAGAACGTGAAAAGGAAGGAATATGTATATTTAATCAGGTCAAACCGCAGTCGAGGCATAAACTCTGCTCTCTAGCGCAGTTTTGTTTGATTACATTTTAGTTTTCAGATTTTTTAGTCATTTCTCTTCCTGTGAGGCTGTTTTGTGTGTCATGATGTTCCTGTGAGGCTGTTTTGTGTGTTATGATGTTCTTGTGAGGCTGTTTTGTGTGTTATGATGTTCCTGTGAGGCTGTTTCGTGTGTTATGATGCTCCTGTGAGGCTGTTTCGTGTGTTATGATGCTCCTGTGAGGCTGTTTCGTGTGTTATGATGCTCCTGTGAGGCTGTTTCGTGTGTTATGATGTTCCTGTGAGGCTGTTTTGTGTGTTATGATGTTCCTGTGAGGCTGTTTTGTGTGTTATGATGTTCCTGTGAGGCTGTTTCGTGTGTTATGATGCTCCTGTGAGGCTGTTTTGTGTGTTATGATGTCCCTGTGAGGCTGTTTTGTGTGTTATGATGTTCCTGTGAGGCTGTTTTGTGTGTTATGATGTCCCTGTGAGGCTGTTTTGTGTGTTATGATGTCCCTGTGAGGCTGTTTTGTGTGTTATGATGTCCCTGTGAGGCTGTTTTGTGTGTTATGATGTTCCTGTGAGGCTGTTTTGTGTGTTATGATGTTATGATGTTCCTGTGAGGCTGTTTCGTGTGTCATGATGTTACTGTGAGGCTGTTTTGCGTGTTATGATGTTATGATGTTCCTGTGAGGCTGTTTCGTGTGTTATGATGCTCCTGTGAGGCTGTTTCGTGTGTTATGATGTTCCTGTGAGGCTGTTTTGTGTGTTATGATGCTCCTGTCAGGCTGTTTCGTGTGTTATGATGTTCCTGTGAGGCTGTTTTGTGTGTTATGATGTTCCTGTGAGGCTGTTTTGTGTGTTATGATGTTCCTGTGAGGCTGTTTTGTGAGTTATGATGCCCCTGTGAGGCTGTTTTGCATGTTATGACATTCCTGTGAGGCTGTTTTGTGTGTTATGATGTTATGATGTTCCTGTGAGGCTGTTTTGTGTGTTATGATGTTATGATGTTCCTGTGAGGCTGTTTTGTGTGTTATGATGCTCCTGTGAGGCTGTTTTGTGAGTTATGATGTTCCTGTGAGGCTGTTTCATGTGTTATGATGTTCCTGTGAGGCTGTTTCATGTGTTATGATGTTCCTGTGAGGCTGTTTCATGTGTTATGATGTTCCTGTGAGGCTGTTTTGTGTGTTATGATGTTCCTGTGAGGCTGTTTTGTGTGTTATGATGTGCCTGTGAGGCTGTTTTGTGAGTTATGATGCCCCTGTGAGGCTGTTTTGCATGTTATGACATTCCTGTGAGGCTGTTTCGTGTGTTATGATGTTCCTGTGAGGCTGTTTCGTGTGTTATGATGTTCCTGTGAGGCTGTTTTGTGTGTTATGATGTTCCTGTGAGGCTGTTTTGTGTGTTATGATGTTCCTGTGAGGCTGTTTTGTGTGTTATGATGTTATGATGTTCCTGTGATGTTAAACTCTTGTGTTATTTCAAAGCTGATGGCGTTTCAGTCTGTTGTTTATTCATTTATTCATTCATGTATATCGCTGCTGTCGGATCAAAACTTTTGTATCTCCAAAATGGTAACTTTACAGGAGAAGGAAAAAACATCCTTCACTTTTAATGTAAGTCAATGGAACCCAAGTCATTTTGGGTCATTTCTTTTGGTCCAGTTGTCATAAAATTTACACACAATGTGAAGAACAACAGGCATTTTCAAGTCCAACACTGAAAAAAAGAGGGAGCTGCAGTCTCAAATATAAGACATGGACTCACATACTGCTGTGTCTCAGTTCAGATGTGTAACAAAAGAAAATAAAAACTACATAAAACTTCAATTGTGCTGAAGTTGTATTCAGTGACAGCCTATAGGGCTTCACAGTCCTGCGCAAACAAAAATAAATGACACAAAGCTGGACTTCATTAAAGACATGTAGCGTCACACCACAGCGCTACAGCACCGTAAAGGGCATGTAAACGTGGCTACTCACTAGGTGGGTAAACCTGTAAATAATCCATTAAATAGAAGAATAATATCCGTGTAAACGCCTGTATCCGATTACATTCCCTATCGGAAAGTTTCAGTCCGTTCTGCATGAGCGTCGCGTCACAGTGAGAGTTCATACCGTTCAACACGGCGGAGCAGAAACTGGTCTGCAGAGGAGACGAAGTTCATGCTCTGATCTTTAAAAGACGGCGGTGGGACGGACGTCCAGCTTATGTGTCTCAGAACACGACGTCTTCCTCTCGGCCTTCTTTAATAAGGACACGTGAAGGACGTTTTCCTGAGTCTGACATCAGTTTAAAGCGCGCCGACTGGACCTCACGTGATGTTCGCTGTCATGGTAACGTTTACTCCAAGTGCTACGCCACGCATCATTTTGCATCGGATTACTTGCTGCGAGCATTTAAACGAAGATTTTCATCAGATTGTTGAACAGAGTGAGAATAAACACCTCGGTCTGAGTCTGTAATCCGACAGTATTCTGTATCACTTGTCGGAACAAAACTTTACAAGAGAAGAAGAAAAAACTACTTTAATTTCAATTAAAACTCTCAAAAGTCAATTGGAACCTGAATTTTTTCCAAGTTATTTTGGGTCATTCATTATGAAATTTACACAGAATGTAAAGAACATTAGGCTTTTTCAGAACGTAAAAAACTGAAAAATGAGAGAAATGGAGATACAAGGTTTTGTTCCGACAGCAGCGATATTTACACACATATATATATGTAGATGTATGTAACAAGAAAAAACTAGATAAGAGCAGCAAACAGAGCTGAGCGGCACTTTAAATGAAGTGTGTGTGGAAGCAGCTGCGAGTGTGTGTGTGTGTGTGTGTGTGTGTGTAGGAAGGCGTTATCACATTGAAGCAGAGATTACAGATTAACAGAATAACCCCCTCCTCATTAATCCACCCTCCATTAGCTCACAGCTCAGATTAACACCCACCGCAGCTCAGCTGCAACATCAGCGGCCCAGACGGTGCCGCACACTCAGCACTTCTCCCTCAAACTTTAAACTTCTTCTGCCCCGATTTGTGTGTTTTGGTGAAAACGTGAACTGGGCTTCATCGGGACTCGGCGGCGGCGCGGCTGCGTGAGTGAAAGAGTGACGGAGAGGATCGAGGAACTCGTTTAAATCCGTCACTCATTAGATCAAGAACACGCCGAATGACTGTGATTAGTCGCCATGACGATGTCATGTGGTGTAACATCTGCCGCTCTACAGCGTTTACAGTGTAGAT
>NC_051233.1:32725501-32730501 GCF_015220715.1 Pygocentrus nattereri | reverse complement strand
TGACCCGTATTCCAGTTACTGTACATTCCAGTCTGGTCGTAAAACGAGTCCGCACAGATTTCACCAATTTCCATGGAATGAACAAATCAATCTGAAGGCGACATCCAGGAGAAAAATCCTCAAAACAAACCGTTGGTCTTCTGACTGACTCAGTAGACATCAGCAAGGCGTGATTAGGACACCCTATGAAATCCTGTATAGTTTTAACATACATATTTGGACATGTGGCTATTTAATATCAATTAAATCAATTAAATATCAATTTAATATCAATTAAATATCAACAATAATGTGGGATCCAAGTAATTTTATAATATTAAGAAAGGTCTTTTTACAATTTTCTGTAAAATGTCATTTAAACAGAATGCAATTTCAGGTGAGGCATAAATTAGGACACCCCTACATATCGTCCCACTTAAAACAGTTAAGATCACACACAGGTGTATCACATCAGGTGCACATGATCAGAACGTCGTTACCCAGCGTCCTGAATGAGCCTGGCTCTAATTAAACCTCAGAAAATCAGCTTGGTGTGTCCCTGACTGTTGAAGTGAGAGTGAGCACCATGGTGAGATCCAAAGAGCTGCCTGAGGCCCTCAGAAGGACGATTGTGGCTGCTTGTGAGTTTGGCAAGGGATTTAAAAAGATCTCAAAAGAATTTGACATCAGCCGTTCCACCATCCGGAAAACTGTTTACAAGTGGAGGACGTTCAAAACAACTGCGATCCTGCCCAGGTCTGGCCGTCCAAGCAAGTTCACCCCAGAGCAGACCGTAAGACACTGAAAGAAGTCATGAAAAATCCTAAACCTTCATCACAGGACCTCCAGCAGGCTCTTGCTGCTGTCGATGGGAAAGTGCATGACTCGACTATCAGAATGAGACTGCACAGGTTTAATTATCATGGGAGGCGTGGAAGGAGGAGACCTTTACTCTCAGAACAGAAGACCTGTTTGGCGTAAACCAAATACAGCATTCCAAGAAAAGAACCTCACCAACTGTGAAGCCTGGAGGTGGAAGTGTCATGGTTTGGGGATGCTTTGCTGCAGCAGGACCTGGCCAGCTTCCCATCATAGAATCCACCATGAAATCTACTGTGTATCACAGGGTGCTTGAGGAACGTGTGAAACCATCTGTAAAAAACTTAAAGCTGAAGCGGAACTGGACCTGCAACACAACAATGACACAAAACATACCAGTAAATCCACCAAGGACTGGTTGAAAAGTGGAGAAGTGGAGTCCTGGAATGGCCAAGTCAGAGTCCGGATCTTAATCCCATTGAAATGCCGTGGAGTGAAAATGGGCAACACTAGTTATTAGAGGGTAGGGTGTCCTCACTTTTTCCTCCATTATAATACGCATTGTTGTCCATATCTTTTGTTTCATGAGTAAAACGAGGTTAATTTTTTGTTGTTTAATTGCATTTAAATCACTTTCTTTTCCAGAAAAAAACATTATGTAAACATTTCTTACATTACTCTGGCTAATGGGGAACCTGCCTTCTGCCCAGTGACCGCTGGGATAGGCTCCAGCACCACTCCCGGCTTAGAAAATATGTGTGTGTGTGTGTGTGTGTGTGTGTGTGTGTGTGTGTGTGTGTGTGTGTTTAATGGGGTGTCCTAAATTTTTCACATGACTGTATATCTTTTTTCAAAGTTTTTCAAAATGACAATTTTTAAAACTCTAGTTAGGAGGAATATGCTGTGCATCTCTGTACCTGCATATATATTTGCACTCACATCTATATGCATTTCATATCTTAAATACGGCGACTTATCAAAGCTTTTAGCTGCGTGTTTCAGTTATTAAACTGGGCTGGTCTGGTTGCTCCATCTGACTGACTGGTTGCGCCGCCTGACTTTTCAGGCTAATATCAAATTAGACAGGCATTTACTCAGACACTCATAGAAACCTTTGTCCTTTAAACTTGAGTTTATGCTTAGATTTGTTTCAAATTTCAAATAAACACTATATTAATAATTCCACATTTTCATGGTTCTCCTGAAGTCAGAACACCTGACATGGTAAACTGAACCGTTCTAGGCACGACTCAAACATCGTATGAGGGCTACTGACCTTGGCACTGCATCATGTAGGTCACTTGGGGTCTTCTTTATGATGCAGAACTCTGACCCCTCTTTATGTAAAAGCATGTCAAAATAAAAATCCTTTTTGTTGTGCCGCCTGACAGTTGAGGAAGTCAGAACTAGTAGACAAGTTTTTCACTCGAGCACTTTTAAAGTTTGCAACACCGTTTTCTTTTTAAAGTTTTCAAGCATAAAATCTTGCCAAACTATTTTATTTAGAACTGCATGTAACTAAATTACCTGGTTTGATTAGTTTCCTTAATCAGTTGGCTGATTTGTGCGACAGTGAAAATTCTGATGCACTAAACTCATCGAGACCGATGGAAAACATGGTTGTGAGTGAATTATCTACTGCCGTCATCACATCTTCATCGGTATCATGTTGATTTTGAGATCAATTAAGATCTGAACATGGAGCTGAGCCTTCTTTCTGAGTCTATGTTAATATGTAAAGACGTACAACGTGGTCTGAAAAATTCCTGCCAAATCCTTCCCGGGAACCTCTGACTTTTAAAAGATTATTTCAGGCTTTACAGGGCGACTCACAACAGCCCACGCTCAGGATATTTTAACATATTCCTTTTCCTCTGTGCTCAGCAATGCTACTTCTTTCAGTTTTAACAAAAAAATTACATAATGCTGCTTTAATGTTTTCCCAGAGCAGTACTGGCTAAATGCGGTGTCCCACAGGGCTCCGTTCTAGGGGCGATGCGGTTTTCACTCTATATGCTGCCACACCGTCCTTATCCACTCTTAAATCTGATCTAAGACCAGCTTTAGATGAAAGCAAAGTTGAGGATTCTCCCCTTCTCTGATGCTTTATGTTGGAATTTAGTCTTTCAAAGCGTGACGAGCTCTCCCGATGCGCACTCACACACACATAAACACACACACATACACACACACACACACACCCACCCACGCTCAGCATGAGGCCATTGAGAGTGTGTAAAGGGTCTAAAGTGGGTATATTCTCATTGAAGCAGCAGAGCATTGAAGTGTTGAAGTGTGTGAGGCGGTAAAGAGCTTTGAGCTTTAAATGTTCTTAACTCTCGACCCTGACTGAGAGACACCGCTTCATGCTTTTTTCTCACTGCGTTTTTTCTTCTCTATGCAGTTGACGCCGCACAATCCTCTGACCCAGCTGATCCTGAGATTTTTCTCTGTCTGCTCGCTGCTTTTCTGTCAGTCTGTGAGCTCGTTTCCTGTCTCTATCTGTCCACAAGCTTTCTGAGTGCTTGTGTTTGTCGCTGCAAATTTGTAGCTTTACAGGAGAAGGAAAAAAACCTACCTTACTTTTAATGTAATTCAATGGAACCAGAGTTTTGTCCAAGTAATTTTGGGCCATTTCTTTTTGTCCGATCATCATGAAATTTACAAACCATGTAAAGGTCAACAGGCATTTTCAAATTATGGCGAAAACTGAAAAACAACTAAAGTGGAGATACAAGGTTTTCTTCCAACAGCAGCAGTATGCCCATATTCAATTTTATGCCAACAACACGTTCTAAAAAAAGTTATTTTAGCACCTGGGCTCTTTTGAAATAGAACAATATTGTTGTAATACACACAGAATGCAGTTTAACACTGTTTTCCTGAAATAATCAAGGCCTTCCTTGAAAAAGACGTCGTCTGGACGGCAGCAGATGTTGCCAAAACACATATATATCGTTCAGCATTAATGGTTCCCTCACAGATGTGCAAGTCACACATACCTTGTCCACTAATGCTGCCTCATACCTTCGTGAACACTGGCTTTAGAACTGAGCACTGATAACAAGCTGCGTGGTCTTCAGCCCGGAGGACACAGTGTCCATGATTTCCTAAAGAATTTCTAATGTTGATTCGTCGGACCGCAGGACACTTTTCCACCTCACCTCAGTCCATTTTAAATGAGCTCAGGCCCAGAGAAGGTGGCAGCGTTTCTGGATCCTGTTTATATTTGGGTTCTTCTTTGTGTTTTAGAGTTTAACAGCGTTTGTGGATGCAGTGATGAACTGTGTTCACAGACAGTGGTTTTCAGAAGTGTTTCTGAGCCCATGCAGTGATTTCCACTACAGAATCATGTCTGTTTTTAATGCAGTGCTGCCTGAGGGCCCAAAGATCACGGCCAGCAGATACTGGTGTTCAGCCTCGTCCCTCACAGACAGAGATTTCTCCAGATTCTCCAGAGTCTTTAATGATATTCTGCACCGTAGACGATGAAAAGCAGAAGCTCTTTGCTGTTTTATGTTGAGGAACGTTCTTCTTGAGTTGTTGCTCTATTTGATGGTCCAGTCTTTCACAGAGTGGTGACCCCTCCTCCTCTTTACTTCTGAAAGACTCCGCCTCTCTGAGACGCTCATTTATATCCAATTATGTTACAGGCCTGTTGTTAATCAACAGCCTTTCTTTTAGCATTACACAACGTCACCTGCCTTTTGTTCTCCTGTCCCAACTTTTTTGGAACGTGTTGTTGGCGTCAAATTTAAAATGGGTGCATATTTACACAGTTTCAACATTTGGTGTGTTGTCTTTGTGCTATTTTCAATTAAACACGGGGTTTAAATGATCTGCACATCATTGTATTTTGGTTTTATTTACATTTTGCACAGCGTCCCAACTTTTTTGGACATGGGGTTGGACTTTGGGCTTTGAGAGCCCAGATTTTTTATTTTTATTTCTCTGCTGCGCTTGGATGACTTCTTTAGATTTTCCCTCCAGAAAACAGCCAGGAAAAAAAAGCCACAGCGACAATCTCGTTTCCACAAAGTAGATCACCACCTTATTGCCTTTTCCATGTTGGCACAACTTTACGGAAAAGTTCATCATACCCATGACCGAGGGGTGAAATGAACAAATATACACTCACTAATCACTTCATTAGGAACAGCTCCTCGTTTCTACACTCACTGTCCATCTGATCAGCTCCACTG
>NC_051233.1:32718162-32720401 GCF_015220715.1 Pygocentrus nattereri | reverse complement strand
TCTCTCTGTCTCTCTCTCTCTCCCCCTCTCTCTCTCTCTCTCTCTCTCTCTCTCTCTCTCTCTCTCTCTCTCCCCCCCCTCTCTCTGTGTGTATATAATAGTATAAAGTTTCACACGTTTTTTCTTTTTTTTTCCTGCTCAGCACTTTAAGTCTCTCTGAATCGCCCGTAGCAACAGAAACCTCCTCAGCGCTCCTGTCTGCGTATGTGAGAGTCCTGAAAACCACAGCACGGTCACTCTGACACAGCCTGACCGCCACAGTGGCTCTGAGAGCAGGACTCACTCCGCAGCGCAGAACATTTCATTTCGGCTCATGTTTCGGTTCTTAAAGCGGGACTAATGGAAGAAAAGCCGTTTTAACTGTGTGGGGTGTTTTAGGGCTGCATTGCTAGTCCAAAAGAAATGAAACCATTTAAAGCGACAGTTTAATGAAAAAAACCTGCAAAAACTTAAGAAAGAGGGTTCTTCAAGGGTTCACTGTAGAACCATTTGCATGCTTTAATGGTTCTTTGCACGGTGAAATGGTTCTTCAGATTGATAGAGAATGTGTTGTATGCGATTCAATATATATACCTTTTTGAAAAGGGTTCTATATGACACCAAAAAAAGGTTCTGTTAATGTTCCGATACGGGCGTGTAACAGTGCAAGAACCCCTTTCTCTGCTGTTTAGAAGCATAAACAACAGATTCAGCACCTCACAACACCCCCCATTCAGAGACGGCGTGAAGTGTCACAGACGGTGAGGATGAAGATCAAAATGATCCACAGAGAGACGGGAGTGAGTGGAGCTCCGGGGCCAGTGCAGCAACTGAGACCCCAACGCGTTATGGCAGCCCCTCTGCAGTTAGTCCTCCTACACTTAGCCCCCCACAGTTAGTCCCCCTACAGTCAGCCCACTTTATCCTCCTATTACTTCATTCTCAAAGTACTATTTGTATTTTTATTATCAGTGGCCGTAAAACGCCGTCGTAGCTTCGCAGAGTCGTTCACTCCCATGACCTTTTTAAGATGCTAAACTGCTAAAATGGTAGTTTTATAACGATAGAAATGGTTGAAATATTAAATATTGTGATGTCACTGGATTTATGTTGCAGTATAGCAGTTTGTGGGGCCAGTCGTGGGCTGGAGGTCAGGGAACTGGCCCTGTGACCGGAAGGTTGCCGGTTCAATCCCCAGCACTGACAGTCCAGGACTGAGGTGTCCTTGAGCAAGACACCTAACCCCCAACTGCTCCCCGAGCGCCGTGGATAGGGCTGCCCACCACTCCGGGCAAGTGTGCTCACTGCCCCCTAGTGTGTGTGTATTCACTAGTGTGTATGTGGTGTTTCACTTCACGGATGGGTTAAAGGTGGAGGTGGAATTTCCCCGTTTGTGGGATTAAAAAAAGTAATAAAAAAAAAAACATCACATCACAGCCGATCACAACTGATCACATTAAAGTTCGTCATTCACGTTAAAAGTGTAGCTGTAGAAGTTCTGAGCGGATCTGGCGTCGGTCCAGCTTACGGTCCGTTATTTTACTGGAGTGCCGTGCCGGCGTATTGTGGATTTCTGGACTAGTGCCAAGTCACGTGATGTGAAACCCCTCTCGGAATGTGTGTGTGTGTGTGTGTGTGTGTGTGATTTGCATGGCTGGTGTATTCAGTGTTTAATTGGAGCCATTCAGTAACTGCACTAATCCCGTGTAGCCGTCTTACAAACGCCCAGGGAGGGGGGGCATGAGGGGGGTTCCACTTAGTGTGTGTATGTGTGTCTTCATGTCTTTCTGTCTTTGTGAGGACTTCATGTCCCCACACTGATAGGAAAACAGGACGTTTTCTCAAGCGAGACATTTAGCTTTTCCTCACTTGAACACACGTTTTCACATTACATTGTTTTTTGTTTAGGTCTGGATAGTGAGACTAAGGTTAGGATTAGGATTAGGCTTGGACACTGAGACTAAGGTTAGGATTAGGATTAGGCTTGGACACCGATCTTAAAGGTAGAATTAGGATTAGGCTGGAAACTGAGGTCAAGGTTAGGATTAGGGTTACGTTTGGATACTGAGGTTGAGTTTAGGATTAGGTTTGGCCACTGATGTTAAGGTTAGGCTTAAGTTTGAACAGTGAGGTTAAGGTCAGGTTAAGGTAAGGATTAGATACAGAGGTAATGGAGGGGATTTGATTTAGGATTGTATCCTGAGGTTAAGGTTATGTTCAAGTCTAGAACTAGAGGTTAAGTTTAGGATTAGGTTGGGAT
>NC_051233.1:32708162-32713162 GCF_015220715.1 Pygocentrus nattereri | reverse complement strand
AGAGGTCAGAGAGAGAGAGAGAGAGAGAAGTGGAGTAGAAATGGGAAGAGAGAAAAAGAGGAGGAAAGACATGAGGTCGAGAAAGAGATGGGTAGAGAAAAGAGTGAATAAAAACGAGAAAAAAAGAAAATGGACAACAAGTGAGAAGGGTGGAGAGAGAGAGAGAGAGACAGAGTGAGGGAGAGGCTGCATGTTAGAACAGACTAGTGATCGTATTCTTTGTTGTCACTGTGTTTACAGTACTTTTAGTAATATCAGTACTATGAGTACTAATCAGTGATATCAGTGCTATCAGCAATGTAAGTGTTACCAATGTAATAGTGATATCATTACTCTTAGTAATATCAGTACCATCAGTACAATAAGTACTATTAGTATGGTCAGCACAACCAGTAATAACAGAACTACTACTTTCAGTAGTCTGTAATATCAATACTATTAGTGTAAACAGTACTGTCAGTACATTCAGTAATGTAAGTACTTTTAGTAATATCCATATTATCAGTGCTACAGCTTCTGTCAGCAATATCAGTACAATCAGAACTATAAGTACTTCCAGTAGTATTAGTAATATCAGTACTATCAGTACAATGAATACTAGTATTATGATTAGTAAAATCAATAATATCACCATTATCAATACTACCAGAAATAGCAGTGATATCAGTACTATCAGTATTGTCATGTATCAGTTAATATAAACACAATCAGTACTATAAGTACTATGAGTAATATTAGTAATATCAGTACAATAAGTACTATTACTATGATCAGTCATATCAGTGCAATCAGTTAAAACAACACTATCAGTACTACTAGAACTATGGTTCATAATAATGATATCAGTATGATTAATAATATCCGAACTATCAGAACTACCAGTATGATCAATAATATTGATTTATCATAATGATCATCAATATCAGTAATATCAATACTTTTTAGATCTGCGTGTAACAGTCACTTCATTTACTTTTTACATTTTTAAATAACGTTTCTTCACTTTTTAGCAAGAGTTTAGGGATCAGGGATTTAGGGATTAGGGATTCATCAATTAAGCCGAGTCACAAGCCAATGACTAATCACTACTGAAGAGCCTTTACAGTGTCTAAGCTTAGGCCTGATCTGGGTTCAGTTTTAGGTTTTATAATTTAGGCTAATAATTGAGATTTAGAATTTAGGGTTTAGATCGAAAAGTCAACAGTGGACTTAGGGCTGATTTCCCAGACATGGAGTTTCGAGGTTTCGAGTTTAAGCCCAGGGCTTTAAGGTTTATGGCCTAAGGTTCAGGTTTAGGTTTTAAGGTTGAAGGGCTCAGGTTTTAGAGCAGGTTTTGTGAACTTTTTATGTGCCCCAACAGAAGAATGAAACAGCCCAACAACTGTGTGTGTAAGCAGGTTTTCTTTGGCAGTTTCAGGTCGGTTTGGCAGCACTGCGTGTGTGTGTGTGTGTGTGTGTGTGTGTGTGTTTGGGTTTGGCAGTAACACTTTAAGAGGAAGGCTCTGGGTTTTTGCTCTTTTTGGTATTTTAACTGGAGAAGATTCATTGAAAGCCATACTGCGCTTTACTGGAAGAGGAAATACATCATATAACCAGCTTTTTTTTTAAACGTCAGTTTTTAGATTTGTGAATTTCGGTGTGTTTTTCATGTTTATCCCTCTTATTTTTCACGTGACCACTCTATTTCGAGATTACGGATGAAATATCTAGTTGGGGAGCAAAAGTGCTGTTTGCTACCGTTTTTGGCGAAATCAAAGAAAGTGTGTTTAGTTTTTAAGTTGTTGTTTTTCCCCCATTAAACGTCTCTGAGGTGTTGCGGGGCGAGCATGCAGTTTACGGCTGTCAGTGAAGACGAAATTACAGCAAGAACAGCAAAGCTTCAAGCATTAAAAGCACAGAGCTTCAGAAAAATGAGACAAAAAGTGGAAAAAGTCCAGTTATTAGCATTAAAATCTGAGCCTATTAAGTGCAGCCAGATGATAAACTGCCAGTTGAACATCACTGTTTGCTCCTAAAACACCCACATTAACTTTTTAGTGTTTGATAGTTCCAAATTACCGATGTCCGTCTTAAATCTCTCTCTTTGCCATTTCTTTGGCTACTAGCTGGGCGAGACTGTTGTCTGTGTTGCTATGGTGACCAGCCGTCTGCGCTGATCTTCAGGGTTAAAGGGTGAATCAGCAGTTCTACATTAACTCCAGCGTTTGAGACCATTTACTGTTAAACTGTGTTGAAGGATCAGCAGAGCTTTATTTTACTGTAGAGGAGGATTATTTTATTATTACCTACTGATCCGATTCTGCTTCTAATCAGTAGGCGTTCTTGTGTTTGTGCTCCAGGTTCGTTCCTGGGAAAGGTCTGGTGATTTACCCTGTGATTGGAGATAAGTTGGACATCATGTGCCCACGTGGTTCCGTGAGCCGGCCGTACGAGTTCTATAAACTTTACCTGGTGAGGAAAGACCAGGCGGAGTCCTGTAGCACCGTTCTGGACCCCAACGTACTGGTCACCTGCAACAAACCCGAAAAGGACATCAAATTCACCATCAAGTTCCAGGAGTTCAGCCCCAACTACATGGGCCTGGAGTTCAAACGCAACGTCAACTACTTCATCACCTGTGAGTACAGCAGCTCTGCGAACCTAAAAGCCGTTTTTGTGCAGTTTCTCCTGATTTTATGTTGCAATTATAGAATTTTTTAAAATGAAAAATCACACAGCGAGTATTACAGTGTGTGTCTGTGTTTTAAGGTTCTGGTGCTGAATAATGACTTCAATATTAGAAATGTAAAAACAAGATATTTCCTTTTTTTCAGATTTTTGTGTTTTAAAAAAAATCTTAAAAATCGATGTTTATCTTAAACCTTCAAAGGTTCTTTAGTAAAGACATAGAACCATATACAATACATTCTGCATTAATCTGAAGAACCATTTCATCCTGCAAGGAACCACTTAAGCATGAAATGGTTCCACATAGAACTCATGGTTATGTGACCATGGATTGGAGGAGGTTCTGAATAGAACCAGTTCATGCTGAATTGGTTCCTTTCATGGTTTTTAGTGAGTGCAAACTATGAAGCCGTGTTAAAGTGTCTAAAATGTTCTTTAGCTGTAATAAAAATAAAAACTGCAATTTAAAAAACTAATCAAAACTGTAATGTCTGCTGCAAAAGTAACTAAAGTGAAGTAGAATTAAAAAAACAGAAAAAAGCTGTAATAAACAGCTGGTTGTGTTACCAGTGGTTTAGTTCCTGCAGTCTATTGTTAGTGTGTGTGTGTGTGTGTGTTCTTATAGTACTATACTTGTGAGGACCCCGTGATAGGACTATATACATTTTTTGCAGTTTTTTTCAACGCAATTACTTTTTTATTTCAAAAGAGCAGCAAAACTGCCGTTTGGATACAGAGGTTAAGGTTAGTGTTAGGTTTAGGTGTAGTGTTATCTCGCTTAATTGGATTTTTTTTTGGCTGGATATGTGGTCGCATTGGAGGCCGTTCAAGAAATTATTGTTCTATACTTTGTGCAAATATATTAGTTTATAAAGAAACTCATTGGTTTTTAGCTGTACTGGTGATTTACTACCCATAGATTTGGTTTACTGACCTACAAACTTGCTTTTATAATAATGGAAAATGATAGTGGGGTTTATGCAGCAGTCATCAAACATCAAACATATACATATATATATACATATAGACCATTTAGAATATATACTGTTTCATTAATATTGGTTTAATAGTATCTATTCAGTTCTGCGTTCATACATTGGTGATGTACAATATAAACTGGTGTGTGTGTGTGTGTGTGTGTGTGAATGGATATATATATATATCCATATTATATTGGTTTGTTGTCATAAGTATTGGACTATCAGTATAGACATTGGTTGATATATATATTGTTGTTTGCTATGTGCATTGGATTTGTTGTTGTAAGTACTGGACTCTCAGTGTATACGCTGGTCATCTAGCATAGATATATATATATATATATAGGTGTACATAAATTGCTTTGTATATGTATCGGTTTATGTTAATTGGTTTATTTATATTGGCTCATATGTTTAGGTTTGTTTATATTATTTTAAATATATCTGTTTATATTTATTGATTTATAAATCTGTCTTAGTTTATTTATATTGGTTTATATATTCATTTATATTCACGTTTTTTATAGCAGAATTATTACCCGAGTGGCTTCCTATACAGTGTTGAGTAACTCAGCTCTGAAGTGTGTATATTAAGTTAAATAAGCGCTTTATAACGCTTCATAAACACTCTCCAAACATTTCCTCTAGCTCAGTGACTCTGAAGAGCAGCAGGAAGAAAAGAGCAGCTTTACTGACCCGTAAACACACACACACACACACACACACACACACACACACACACAGACACACACACAGACGCACACACAGACAGAGACACACACACACACAGACGCACACACACACAAACACGTTGCTGTGCCGGAGGAGATAAAAAAGATAGAGACAGAGAGGGAGTGTGTGTGTGTGTGTGTGTGTATGTGTGTGTGTGTGTGTGTGTGTGTGTGTGTGTTCATGCTTCGCTGCTCGTCGTGCTTCAGTGTGTTTTTTCGGTCTGTCGGCCATAAAGCTCAGACACATCCCATAATCGATCTCACCCTGGCTGACCCGTCGCCACGGCAACCGCCCAGGCCGACCACAAGCAGTGCGCGCACACACACACACACACACACACACACACACACATGCACACGTTGAGGCGGTCAGTCTGAGGCAAACTGATTTTCCCTCCTTAAAGCTGAGCTAAAACATTAAAAATCATATTTTCTGATTATTACTATTTTTTAACAGTACAGGCGATCGCGATATTTCCGTTTTTCCTTTTCACTTTATTTCTGTTTATTCTTTAATTCATTAAAAAATTAACCCACTCATTAACCCATTTAATTTTTTGACATACACACACATTTAATGTGGAAAAAATACCAATATTTCAATTGTTTCTGTGACATTTAT
>NC_051233.1:32698162-32703162 GCF_015220715.1 Pygocentrus nattereri | reverse complement strand
CACAGGCCAGATACACACTCACAGACCAGGTACACACTCACAGGCCAGATACACGCTCACAGGCCAGATACACGCTCACAGGCCAGATACACACTCACAGGCCAGATAAACACTCACAGGCCAGATACACACTCACAGGCCAGATATACGCTCACAGGCCAGATAAACACTCACAGGCCAGATACACACTCAGGCCAGATACACACTCACAGGCCAGATAAACACTCACAGGCCAGATACACACTCACAGGCCAGATAAACGCTCACAGGCCAGATAAACACTCACAGGCCAGATACACACTCAGGCCAGATACACACTCACAGGCCAGATAAACACTCACAGGCCAGATAAACGCTCACAGGCCAGATAAACACTCACAGGCCAGATACACACTCACAGGCCAGATACACACTCACAGGCCAGATAAACACTCACAGGCCAGATAAACGCTCACAGGCCAGATAAACACTCACAGGCCAGATACACACTCAGGCCAGATACACACTCACAGGCCAGATAAACACTCACAGGCCAGATAAACACTCACAGGCCAGATACACACTCACAGGCCAGATACACACTCACAGGCCAGATCAACACTCACAGGCCAGATACACACTCAGGCCAGATACACACTCACAGGCCAGATAAACACTCACAGGCCAGATAAACACTCACAGGCCAGATACACACTCACAGGCCAGATAAACACTCACAGGCCAGATACACACTCACAGGCCAGATACACACTCACAGGCCAGATAAACACTCACAGGCCAGATACACACTCACAGGCCAGATACACACTCACAGGCCAGATACACACTCACAGGCCAGATAAACACTCATAATAATAATAATAATGATGATGATAATAATAATAATAATGATAATAAATGAATATGCAGCCATACACTGCTAACATGTCATTTAAAGGCTACAGTACTGTTACCGTTATTCAGTGTTGTGGCCTTAAATTAGCTGAATAATGCAGGTCGACTTGTTTAGGATTTGAAGATTAGGACTGCTGACTTGAGACTCGCCTGTACTGACTCAGGACTTAAATCGAGACGTGACTATCTTGACTCGGGACCTGAGTGTGAGGACTTGAGAGTGGGAGCAGTGGGTGAACTAACCTTAACCCTCGAATGAAGCCGTGGACGTGTAACTGTGAGAATCTTGTGAAATGTGGACGTCATGAGGTCCAGGGACAAAGCTCAGGACACTCAGGACGCGCGGCGCCTCTGTGAGTCACTTTACTCAGAGTACAACTGCAGAAAGATCCGAGTCAGCGAAAGAACTTTTAACGGTTTAAGGCCAAACCGAGAGAGCAGTTTATCTCTGAGTCTCTGCTGGGAGAGAAACCTCACTGCAGGTGCACGGGCCTTCAGGTGTGTGTGTGTGTGTGTGTGTGTGTGTGTGTGTGTGTGTGTGTGAGGATATTCATCTTAACGACTATAAAAAGCTTTTCTTTTTCCCTCCCCGGGAGTAAACACTCCAGTCCTGAAGAGAAACTTCAGTAATTTAACTGATTTATTACTCCTCGATTCTCAGCAGCTGAGGCGGCTACATTACTTTGAATTCATTTTAAATAAATAAATCATTAATGTTTAATAACATTATTTAACATTACTGTGAGTAAAGCAACGTTACAAAACATTAGTCTCTTATTAATCTTATTTTTATTACTTTCTTAAGCTCCTACTGTACAAATAATTATCTTCACATAGAATGTCTGAAAACACATCATCAGTGTCTGATTTGCACACGAGTGTGTGTGAGTGTGTGTGTGTGTGTGTGTGTGTTTATTCTTTATACAGAACCTGCTGTAGAAAAACATCAGGGCTACTTTGTTTTCTCTGTTTATTTGTTTATTCGTTTATTTAGAAACAGTGTTTTTTGTGGTTGCGTGACGATGTTCAGATCTGAGGTTGTTTTTTTTTTTTTGTGGATGGATGCGGTTGCCCTGGTAATACTTCTGGTTGCCGTAGCGATCCCGATGGGGATGCTCTCATACACACCGCGGGGATTCAGGCCGGTGATGCATGATGGGCATTAATGCCCCCCGAGCTAACGAAGGTTAATGTGTGTCTGTTCATGTGTCTGTGCTTTTTACCACTTCCGTACAGAAGACGTGCGCTTATCAATACAGCTTGCAGGCCACTTTACCGGAAACACCCATTTTGCGCAACTTCTCACTGGCCACTTTTTCAGAAACACCCACCTTGTGCTTCCACTCACTGGCCACTTTTTCAGAAACACCCACCTTGTGCTTCCACTCACTGGCCACTTTATCAGAAACACCCACCTTGTGCTTCCACTAAGTGGCCACTTTATTATAAACACTGGCTCTAAATGCGATATAAATTGAGGCTGTTCTCAGGGGGTTGAGGTTCTCTGTCCTCACTGCAGTAGCTACAGAGGAGTGTTTGTGTTGGTGTTATTGTGGTGTATGTGGTATGATTGTATACGTGCATTTAGTCAGCTGCAGTGCGTGATCACACTGACTCACTCCTGAAAATCTGCTGTATCGCCGTTTTTCCAAAATAAAACTGTGGAAAACCTACCACAGTCGCTCTGCCCCCCAAATCTGCTGTCATTTCTCTAAAATATCAAATCACTTCAGAAAACACTTAATGATCCCGTAAAAAAGCTCTTAAACTGTTTTAAATCGGGAGCTAAACGCTTTAGGCTGTTGTTTCAAACGTGCCGGCCGATAGTGATCTGATAGCACTGCCAGTCGTGCGTTGGTTATTTCGTTCAATTGTGCGTAATTGGAACAAACGTCCTCAGCTGGAGCGAGAGAGAAAAACAAAGGAGGAAGGAAATGAATAAGGAGTGAAAAAGAGAAAGAAAGAAAGAAAGAAAGAAAGAAAGAAAAAAGAAAGCAAAGGAAAGAACAGTGTGTGGTTACGGGGAGTGGAATTCCACCGCTCTAGTGATCCGTCCAGTCCGAGGGAGAGAGGGAGGAAGAAAGAATGAGTGGGAGAGAGAGAGGAAAGAAAGACAGATAAAGTCAGATAGAAAGAGAGGAAGATGGAGAGAGAAAGGAAAGAAAGAGAGACAAATAAGAAATTAGCAAGAGAGAGAGAAAGATGAAAAGAGAGAGAGAAAGAATGATGAAGAGTGAGAAAGATAGAAAAGAGAGAGAGGAAAAGAGAAAGAGAAGCAGAGAGTAGAAAAGACAGAAAATAGAGAGACAAAAGAATATTTTGGAAAGAGAGCGAGAGAGGCAGAGAGAGGGAGAGAGAGGGAGAGAGAGGGGGGGTAGAGAAAGAGAAGATAGAGACAGAAAGCATTGAGTCAGAAGAGAAAAGAGAATGACAGACAGAGAAAACAGAGAGGACTGAGAGAGAGAGCGAGAGAGAGAGAGAGAGAGAGAGAGAGAGAGAGAGAGAGAGAGAGAGAGAGAGAGAGAGAGAGAGTGGAGTATAAAGGTCTCTCTCTCGTCCTCCTGTTTCAGTATCACTGAGTGGCCTCAGTTTCATTCAGTCTGTTTCTTTACCGAACAATACTGGCTTTGTTTCACACACACACACACACACACACACACACACACACACACACACACACACACACACACACACGCACACACAGACTTTCAGTCTCTCCACTGTAAACACTGAGTGTGTTCAGAGCTTAACATGATAAATTTGTGTGTTATATATTTAACATTTTTTATTGTTGATGCCAAATAAAAACAAACTCAGTCAAACTCAGACAAACTCGAACAGACAAACTCAGACAAACTCGAACAGACACACTCAGACAAACTCAAACTCGAACAGACAAACTCAAGTCAAACTCAGACAAACTCGAACAGACAAACTCAGTCAAACTCAGACAAACTCGAACAGACACACTCAGACAAACTAGGACAAACTCGAACAGACACTCTCAGACAAACTCAAACTCGAACAGACAAACTCAGTCAAACTCAGACAAACTCGAACAGACACACTCAGACAAACTCGAACAGACAAACTCAGACAAACTCAAACTCGAACAGACAAACTCAGTCAAACTCAGACAAACTCGAACAGACACACTCAGACAAACTCAGACAAACTCGAACAGACAAACTCGGACAAACTCAGACAAACTCAGACAAACTCGAACAGACAAACTCGGACAAACTCGAACAGACAAACTCAGACACACTCAGACAAACTCGAACAGACAAACTCAAACAGTCAAACTCAGACAAACTCAGACAAACTCGAACAGACAAACTCGAACAGACACACTCGAACAGACAAACTCAGATAAACTCAGACAAACCCAGACAAACTCAAACAGACAAACTCGAACAGACAAACTCGGACAAACTTGAACAGACAAACTCGAACAGACAAACTCAGACAAACTCGAACAGACAAACTCGAACAGTCAAACTCAGACAAACTCGAACAGACAAACTCAAACAGACAAACTCAGACAAACTCGAACAGACAAACTCAAACAGACAAACTCAGACAAACTCGAACAGACAAACTCAAACAGACACACTCAGACAAACTCAAACAGACACACTCAGACAAACTCAAACAGACACACTCAGACAAACTCAAACAGACAAACTCAGATAAACTCGGACAAACTCAGACAAACCCAGACAAACTCAAACAGACAAACTTGAACAGACAAACTCGGACACACTCAGACAAACTCGAACAGACAAACTCAGACAAACTCAAACTCGAACAGACAAACTCAGTCAAACTCAGACAAACTCGAACAGACACACTCAGACAAACTCGAACAGACAAACTCAGACAAACTCGAACAGACACACTCAGACAAACTCAAACTCGAACAGACACACTCAGTCAAACTCAGACAAACTCGAACAGACACACTCAGACAAACTAGGACAAACTCGAACAGACACTCTCAGACAAACTCAAACTCGAACAGACAAACTCAGTCAAACTCAGACAAACTCGAACAGACACACTCAGACAAACTCGAACAGACACACTCAGACAAACTCGAACAG
>NC_051233.1:32680662-32693162 GCF_015220715.1 Pygocentrus nattereri | reverse complement strand
TTAATTTTGTGCATCAAATTGTACATCATTAACCGTAAAATTCAATTTCAGATGGTATGATGTAAATTCGGTACAATAACATTCAGATTTTTGCATTTTAATTCAGATTAAAATGAATATACTTTAGAAATGAAACCCTTATTGTATCTGCTTGTTTATATATATATATATATGTGTGTGTGTGTGTGTGTGTGTGTGTATATATATATATATATATATATATATATATATATTATATTTAATATATGTCTGTTCTCTACATTTCAGATCTGCCTAACTATGTGGCTAAAAAATAAATTTTTGTTATTTATCATTAAATTAATTATTTTGGCCAACAAAACAATATAAAATCCAAACTGGGGTACATTTAAAAGCAATTACAACTGTGTAAGTCATCTATTGCTAAATAATAAACTGCATTTTTTATATAAGATCCATATCCAGAATGAAGTGATGATAAAATGAAAATTCAGAATGACTCGGTGATCAAATCTGACACAATACTGCAGAAACATCACGAGATCAGTGCACTTCCTGAAGAAAATGCAGATTGTGCAGCTTAAACTTGTTAAGATGTTATTATGGCATCCCGAGTGGATTTTGAAGTGTTGCTGTTGCATCTCTGGTGGTTGCTAGGTGGTTGCTGTGGTAAACCATGTGGTTGATAGGCGATTGCTGGTGGTTGCTAAGTGGTTGCTGTGGTATCCTGGGTGGTTGCTAGGTAATTTCTGGTGGTTGCTATGGTATATTTGGTGGTTGCCAGGTTGTTGCTGTGGTATCCCACATAGTTACTAGCTGATTGTTGGTGGTTGCTATAGTATCTCTGGTGGTTGCCAGGGCGTTGCTATGATATCCCACGTGGTTGCTAGGTGATTGCTGGTGGTTGCTAGGTGGTTGCTATGGTATCCCAGGTGATTGCTAATGGTTGCTAGGTGGTTGCTATGGTATCTCTGGTGGTTGCTGTGGTATCCCACATGGTTGCTAGGTGATTGCTGGTGGTTGCTATGGAGTCCTACATGGTTATAAGCATGTTACTAATGGATTTCTATGAAAGTGATATACGCTGGGTGCACAAACTTTCGCACCCCATTCATTCCTGTGGGGAAAAAAGTTCGCCACTGAAATAAAACTACGTCCAATTAAAAAGTGGTGCAGACGCCCAACATTCTGCATCAGGCCAAACATTCTGGATCAGGCCAAACATTCCGAAGTTGGAAAGATGTTGATATCTCAAGACCAGCGGGAAGAGTTAGCGGATAAAAATCTGCCAGAAAAATAAAAGCTAAGAAGAAGAATATCATAAATCAGAGAAGGATAGTGTCATTAGTTACGTTCATACATATAATGAATCTCTTTCAGTGATTAGTTTACAATATTTACATCGATCTTTTTTATTATCATAAATAACAGCAACAATTTTTGTTTGTCTAAAATTTTTTTGTGTAAAATGTTTGTGTTTATGTAATAAGGGTCTGAAAAGGGTCTGAGGTAATAACGTCTGAAGGGCCGTATGGAGTCGTGGGGTGTGCAGTGGTGCAGTGATATGAGTGCGGCTGGTGCTGTAAACAATGGATTTAGGTGGTTTTTACTGTTTCAGCCATAAATGTTCATAAATAATGTAAATAATGAGAAAACCGACGACTAAAACACGCCACATCTACAACCTGAGCTCAGGCTCTAGAGTGAGCGAGCGAAGGACGTTATGGTTCTCATTTCCCATGTTCGCCAGCTCAAAGGTTACTGACCACAGAGGAACATAGATGCTTTACTCAGTTACACACACACACACACACACACACACACCCTTCATATATTTCATTTCTGGTCAAAACAGTCATTAAGTACAACATTTTACATTTATCAGGAAAAAGCATTGGTTACCATGGTAACGACAAAGGCATCAATAACTACTTAACTACAGCCTGTAACTGTAGAACTACAAAGTGCTCCTGTGTGGTCAGTGGAGCTGATAAAGTGGACAGTGAGGGCAGGTCAGTGTTTATATACACAATGCGCAGTTATTGTTTCCCATTTGTTTGTTTGTTTGTTTGTTGTTATGTTAGACATGGGTAGAAAGTTGCCCTTGTGCTCAGTGTCCTCTGATTCAGTTCTCACAACATGATCACTGCAGGACAACACACACACACACACACACACACACACACACACACACAGCCATAACACCACCATCTGCCAGCTCACACTTCTACAGTCTGCTTCTGCTGACCGTGATCCTGCAATTCCCAACGCAGTTCTACAGCGATCACTGCGGTTCTAGAGTTCTAACTGTGGTCCTGTAACACTCACTGTGGTTCTAGAAAGCTCATTGTGGTCCTGTAACACTCACTGTGGTTCTAGATAGCTCATTGTAGTCCTGTAACACTCACTGTGGTTCTGGAGTTCTCTTTAGGGTCCTGTAACACTCACTGTGGTTCTAGATAGCTCATTGTAGTCCTGTAACACTCACTGTGGTTCTGGAATTCTCTTTAGGGTCCTATAACAGTCACTGTTGTTCTAACATTTTCACTATGGTTCTGTAACATTTACTGTGGTTCTAGAATTCTCAGTCAGAGCCTATAACGCTCACTGTGGTTCTAGAATTCTCAGTCAGAGCCTATAACGCTCACTGTGGTTCTATAATTCTCAATCAGAGACTATAACGCTCACTGTGGTTCTATAATTCTCAATCAGAGCCTATAATGCTCACTGTGGTTCTATAATTCTCAGTCAGAGCTTATAACGCTCACTGTGGTTCTATAATTCTCAATCAGAGCCTATAACACTCACTGTGGTTCTAGAATTCTCAGTCAGAGCCTATAACGCTCACTGTGGTTCTATAATTCTCGATCAGAGCCTATAATGCTCACTGTGGTTCTATAATTCTCAGTCAGAGCTTATAACGCTCACTGTGGTTCTATAATTCTCAATCAGAGCCTATAACACTCACTGTGGTTCTAGAATTCTCAGTCAGAGCCTATAACGCTCACTGTGGTTCTATAATTCTCAATCAGAGCCTATAACGCTCACTGTGGTTCTATAATTCTCAGTCAGAGCCTATAACGCTCACTGTGGTTCTATAATTCTCAGTCAGAGCCTATAACGCTCACTGAGGTTCTAAAATTCTCAGTCAGAGCTTATAACGCTCACTGTGGTTCTATAATTCTCAGTCAGAGCCTATAACGCTCACTGAGGTTCTAAAATTCTCAGTCAGAGCCTATAACGCTCACTGTGGTTCTAAAATTCTCAGTCAGAGCCTATAACGCTCACTGTGGTTCTATAATTCTCAATCAGAGCCTATAACGCTCACTGTGGTTCTAGAATTCTCAGTCAGAGCCTATAACGCTCACTGTGGTTCTATAATTCTCAATCAGAGCCTATAACGCTCACTGTGGTTCTATAATTCTCAATCAGAGCCTATAACGCTCACTGTGGTTCTAAAATTCTCAGTCAGAGCCTATAACGCTCACTGTGGTTCTAGAATTCTCAGTCAGAGCCTATAACGCTCACTGTGGTTCTAGAATTCTCAGTCAGAGCCTATAACGCTCACTGTGGTTCTATAATTCTCAATCAGAGCCTATAACGCTCACTGTGGTTCTAGAATTCTCAGTCAGAGCCTATAACGCTCACTGTGGTTCTAGAATTCTCAGTCAGAGCCTATAACGCTCACTGTGGTTCTAGAATTCTCAGTCAGAGCCTATAACGCTCACTGTGGTTCTATAATTCTCAATCAGAGCCTATAACGCTCACTGTGGTTCTAGAATTCTCAGTCAGAGCCTATAACGCTCACTGTGGTTCTAAAATTCTCAGTCAGAGCCTATAATGCTCATTGTGGTTCTAGAATTCTAGTCAGAGCCTATAACGCTCACTGTGGTTCTAGAATTCTCAGTCAGAGCCTATAACGCTCACTGTGGTTCTAAAATTCTCAGTCTGGTCCTATAACACTTATGGTGGTTCTAGAATTCTCAAACTGGCCTGAAAATTCTCACTTTGATTCTAAAACGCAGTGTGGTTCTAGAATCCCCTTGTGCACGCTCAGCGTGATTCTTCACATTGTTTATATGATTCAAGAAATGAATATAGCATTAAAGGTCCTGATGCAGCTCTAGAATGTTCTCTGTTGTTCTACAATTCTCAGTGTGGTTCTGATATTTCTGGTGTGTTCCAGGACATTTACTCTGGTCCTAGAATTCTTCACGCGATCCACTTTTGCAATTCTAAGCTCGATTCTAGATCCATTCACCATCCACTCTATTAGACACTCCTACCTCGTCGGTCCACCTTGTAGATGTAAAGTCAGAGACGACAGCTCATCTGCTGCTGCACAGTTTGTGTTGGTCATCCTCTAGTCCTTCATCAGTGGTCACAGGACGCTGCCCAGAGGACGCTGCCCACAGGACACTGCCCACAGGACGTTGTTGGGTGGACATTTTTGGTTAGTGGACTATTCTCAGTCCAGCACACCAGCAGAACTGCTGTGTCTGATCCACTCAGACCAGGTTACTCACACTAACACCACCACCTCGTCAGTGTTACTGCAGTGCTGAGAATGATCTACCACCCAAACAGTACCTGCTCTGTGAGGGTCCATGGGGCTCCTGACCACTGAAGAACAGGGTAACAGAGTATCAGAGAAACAGATGGACTACAGTCTGTAACTGTAGAACTACAGAGTGCAGCTATACGGTCAGTGGAGCTGATAGAGTGGACAGTGAGTGCAGATCTAAGGTAGATGTTCCTGAATCATATTGAGATTAATCATATTTAGATGACTCTCTGAGAGCCGCGGTCCGACGCTGTAGCTGCTCTGGTCAGATCGCTGCATATGCGCCCGTGTGTGTGTGCCAGCTCTAATTGAGTCGTACTGCCCTGGCATGGAGCTGCTCAGGGGCTGGCACGGTGACAGGTTGGCACAGTGATGGCTAGGGGAGACTGGCACCCCGCCCACTGCGTGCATCTTAATTCGCATGACATCATACAGGCGCTTAGCAACCACACTCATCGCCACCCCCCCCCCCAAATCACACGCCCACTCTCGAAGCCCTGCTCTGCTCCTGGGTTTCGTTTATTTCTGCTTTTCACTTCTTCTCATGTTTCTGTGTGTGAAATTATCTGCATAACCACAGTTATACATCCATAATTACAGTAATTAGAGCATTAATATTAACGTGCACAGCTGGTCATACATAAAACTCCTCTGTGGGCTCATTAGGTGATGTTTTCTGTTTTGGGTTTATGACTCAATCGATTTATAAAACTAAAATTTTTGAAAATGCGCCTTCTTGACAAAATGTCAGTTAATAGTAATATTGTTCTTGCCAATTTTCATCGTTTGGCTTTTTTGTTTTCAGACGTCTCGATTAATCGCTGAAATAATCGCTACGAGAATAAGAACCAAAAGTTACATTCTAAATAGTCATTTTATTGGGTCATTTGCATAATTACATTGAATATTCACATAATAATAATGCATGTTGTTGTATTCCATTTAAATGTTTGGCTGTTTTTTGTTTTCAGACGTCTCGATTAATCGCTGAAATAATCGCTACGAGAATAAGAACCAAAAGATACATTCTAAATAGTCATTTTATTGGGTCATTTGCATAATTACATTGAATATTCACATAATAATAATAATAATGCATGTTGTTGTAGTCCATTTAATTGTTTGGCCTTTTTTTTGCAGATGTCTCGATTAATCGCTGAAATAATCGATATATTATGGGAATAAAAATTGAAAGTTACAGTCTAAATAAATTGCCTTTTTATTTGATCATTTACATATTTACATTGAATATGCGCATGATGATAATGCATATTGTTGTAGTTGATTTCCTTTTTTGGCCTTTTTTTCATTCTTGATCAATCGCCAATAATGCACATTGTTCAGTTAATCCTTCAGTTAATGTCTGATTACTTGATTAATCGATTTTAGTGATGTCAGTGAATATTCGTATGCTGACATAGCATCCTGCTCATCCTGCTGTTGGGCCTTTTAAATGTGATTTAATTTCGTTTAAATTTAGTTTGATTACTTAATTAATCTGTGAAATAATTGATAATTGATAAATCTTTATTTTCTCAACCTTTTTGCTATTTCTGCGTTGATTTGTTGGCAATAATGATGATGTATAGTAATCTTTATTGCTCAGTTACATCCATTTATGTTTGATTGTGTTTGATCACTCGATTAATCATCAAAGTAATTGATAAATTATGGATTTAATCATTAGACTCTGCACAATTAGAGACTGTTACCTTTTCAAAAGGGGACTTATTGAGCTTGATGGTGAAACATTTAGACGTTTGATTTTGTGCTGCCATTGATTAGTGTGTGTGTGTGTGTGTGTGTGTGTGTGTGTGTGTGTGTGTGTTCATGCGTGCCTTTTTTCTCCTTCTTTAATTGATCTGTTGTGGTTCCCATTAGTCACATTCTCACACACGCAGACCCGGGTTCTCTCTCATGTGTCCACACGTCTCACTCACACTCCGTAATGAGCAGCCGTCTGCGGGAGGTAATAACCCGAGAGTGTGTTCTTGTACTGCTATACTTGTGAGGACCCAAAGTCCTCACTATGATGGGACTATGTCCTCACTTGTGCAGGTGTTGTTTTCAACACAATTACTTTTATTATTTGAAAACTAAAAGAGCAGAAAAAATGCTGTTTGGATACTGAGGTTAGGTTTAGGTTTAGGTTTAGGTTTAGTGTTATTTCGCTAAAGTAACACACAAATCAATAGAAACCTATGCATATATGTCCTCATATGTATAGCAAGACAAATGTGTGTGTGTGTGTGTGTGTGTGTGTGTGTGTGTGTGTGTGTGTGTGTGTGTGTGTGTGTAGTAATTGGGGGCTAAATTGAATACATGTGTACAGGTGAGATTACCTGCTGTGACATCGCCCCCCCCCTCACCCTCACTGCCCCTTTTACCACCTGTCTCTCTCTCTTCCTCTCTTTCCCTTCTTTTTCTTTCTCTCTCTCCCCGTTTCCTTCTTTCTCCCTCTTTTACACACGTGCCCGCTTTCCTCCCTCTCTCGTTCTCTATTTCCTTTCCTCGTTCTTTCTCTCTCCCCCTTTTCCTTTCTTTCCTCTGCCTCTGTCACTCTCCATCTCCCCTCTTTTCCTTCTTTCTCACTCTTTCTCTCTTCACCCTTTTATTCCCTCACTCATTCTCTCTCCCCATTCCTTCCCTCCCCTTCCCTCTTTTTCTTTCTCTCTCCTCCCTTTCCATTCTTTCTCTCGCTGCCCTTTATCTTCTTTCTCTCTTTATCTACCTCTTTTCCTCCCCGTCACTCTGTCTCCTCCTTTCTACCTTTTTTCTTCACTCTCTTTCTCTCTCGCTCTCCCTCCCTTTTCCTTCTTCCTCTCTGTTTCTTTCTCCCTTTCCCTCCTTTTTTCTTTCTCTTACTCCCTTTTCCTTCTTCCTCTCTTTCTCCCTCTCTCTTTCCTTCCCTCCCTCTGTCTCACCAGCCTCAGCCGTTTAGCTGGTGAAGGTCGTCATATGAGCTGCAGATTCTCCAGGAATTTCAGTTTCCATTAAACACAGTGAGGTTATCGTGTCCTGTAATGAAGCTCAGTTCACGGTGAGGCTGTGCTGAACTATCATTTCAGTGGGAACCCAGGTCACCGCAGGTCTTCCACAGAACGTTAGAACGTCTTTACCGATTGGGTGTCGCCGCCCTGCGTCACTGCTCATTTGCATAAAGTTGAGCTGAACTTCTTCGCGTTGCTCTGACCGTTGCTTGTCGCTGGACGCAGGGTGAGCTTCAGTGGACAGCGGCGCAGTTTGCTGTGCTCTGAGGCGAGGCGAGGCGAGGCAGTTTATTTTAGGGTACAATTCTTGTGTCTTATTAAATTGAGAAGCTGGCACCAACCTATCGAGCGAGTCCTCGAGTATTTGAGCTATTCGGGCCGGCTCGGCTGCGCAGGCCTCGGGCCACATTCCCCAGAGATCAGATTACTCTCACGTCCAGCTGTAGGAGAACATCTAGAGAACAGCTCCTCGCTTTCTCACTCCGTTGGATGTTTAAAGGCTGGTCAAACTCAGTGTGATTTGTTCTGACATCAGTAAACGGGTGTGTTTGAAACGATGTCACAGCAAGTCACAGCTTGAACTCACTCCACCAATCACTGATGTCTCTGGTGGCAGCCCAGCTGACGGAACCCACCATCTAGAACTTTTTGACCAACGTCAGGATTAGTTTGTTTTGTGCTTCGCCTCATGTGGAGCTGCATCTCCAAAATATCAAGATATCCAGAGTCCTGAGGTCTGAGCAGTGAGGGAGCTTCAGCTCCTGAATGAGGCAGTGAGACCTAATGCGCCTTTTTCCATGAATAGAGTTCATTTTACTTCACAAAACTCCACAAATGCACTTTTTCCTTTGGTGTTTTTTGACTGTGTTCAATCAAAATGTTTAACATAAGAAAATATTATTTCCCACCTCAGCAAATCTGAGACAATATGTGCTGTTTTTTTTCTGAAATATGTGAATTTTTTGCCACCCTGTCACCAATTTTTAGGGAAATGTGGGCTATAAATGGAGTTTAAAAGCCTCTGTCAATTGAATGTATTGTTTTCTCATAAAAATACATATTTATAAAATACTTTTAGAACTTTTTAAACAAATAAAAGTTTTTTTTCTGTCTAAACAAAAATAACAGTGTAATTTGTTCTATATTGGTAATATAACTAATGACTTTTGTTACCAAATTAACAGTTTTGGTAAAGCAAATAAATAAACAAATAAATAACTACTAAATTAAACACTTTAAGACCAATTTTATACTCTAATTTTAGTAAAAATTACTGAAAAACTGGGTTGAAACCTGTTTAACAGAGATCATATTCCACATTATGCTGATTTTAATGTAGTAAAAACATATAAAACATTTAGTTTTATGTAGAACCATAAACACTCAGATAACCATATGCAGGCTTAGGTGTTTGTTTGCACGATGAAACTGTTCCTCGGATTGATGGATGATGTGCTGGGCCTGGTTCTATATAGCACCAAAGGTTCTGCTATTGTTACCATGTCAAGCTTGTATACAAGAGCAGAAGCGTTTTGGTGCCTTAGAACCACATTCAACTCATTTTCAGCCAAATTTTTGAGGTCAGATCTGCAGCAAAACCCTGACCCACCCCCTGCCACCAATCACAAGTGTGTGTGTGTGTGTGTGTGTGTGTGTGTGTGTGTGTGTGTGTGTGTGTGTGTGATTTATAGAGTTAAATCAGGGTTTCTTTGCCAGTTTGGTTTCAGCAGTATGACCTGTAATCAGAAACATCATAAATCTTTTTTTCCCTCTTTCTTTCTCTCTGTTTGTCTGTCAGAGGGGCTGTTATATGTAGCACATTAACAAACGTTCTTTTAAATGTGGTACAAAAATAAAATCAACTTTCTCTCTCAATCTGTAGCCACCTCTAATGGAACACTGGAGGGTTTGGAGAATAGAGAAGGAGGAGTGTGTAGCACCAGATCCATGAAGATCATCATGAAAGTGGGACAGGGTGAGTAACACACACACACACACACACACACACAAGCCCCGCACAGTCCAACTATGTAATGTTCAACTATGAAATATACCATGAAATGATAGTTTAACAATGTAACATTCAACTTTACAAAGTTCAACCATGTACCGTCAACTAAACATTGAACTAAGCAAACTTCAATTACATAGTATTGAAATACTCAAAATTCAACTACGTAACACTGAAATATACAGTTTAACATTCCACTTTACAAAATTCAACTACTCAAAGTTTAACCATGTAACCTTCAACTATGTAAACTTTATTTATATAACATTGAAATATAGAAAGTTCCACAATGTAATGTTCAATTCAAAGTTCAACTATGCAAATTTGAACTATGTAACACTAAAATATAGAAAGTTTAATAATGTCACGTTCCACTTTACAAAATTCAACTACTCTAAGTTAAACTATGTAACATTCAACTAAAAGTTCGACTCTATAATATTGACTGAGTAACGTTGAAATATACAAAGTTAAATTATGTAACGTTTAACTAGGTCACATTTAACTACACAAACTAGTTGACATTCATTCACCAAAGTTCAACTAGGTAGCAGTTAAATGTGTCATGTTCAACTATGTTATGTTCAATTACAAAACGCTGAACTTTGTAACATTAATCGCTCAGCTATGTAACATTCAGCTACTTCATGGTTTTTTATATATATATGTTTTTATTTATTTATTTTATGCAATGTGATCCTCAGTGACTGATATTTTTCATTTCACATAGACATACATAAAAAAAACACTTGAACTGCAGAATGAATAAGTCTCTAGCTTTTAGTAAAATGTGAAGGAGAAGAAACTTTCTTGCTAAACTTTGTACTCAAAAGTCTAAACTGAACCGAACAGAGAGAAATTATTATTTTGAAAACATTTCTCTCTACGACTGCGTGGAATGTGCAGGTCTGGCTCCTTTTTTTTGACCCCGAGGTCAAAAGGTCAAAGCCTTCTCTGGGGTGTGTGTTCATACCATTCCTTCAGCTACAGCGCTGCTCTAATCTCTAATCTGTTAGCTTAAGCGTGTATCAGGCTAATGTTGCCCAATGGCACAGATAACATTAGCTCATGGCCAGGTGTGCACAGGGACTTTTGCTTTTTGTGATGTTTGTTTAATGGGGTGTTCCCACAGTCGTCTGTATGACTCTGTGTAAGTTGACTTGTATTACTGTACCCAAGTAGTGCTAACCCTAAACATAACCTAACCACAGTAAGCAGGCGGATCTTTTAGTTTTTCCCCCCAAAAAGTTGAATTTTTGGTGGAAATGACCAGCAAAACATCCTCATTACTACAAAATCGTTATTATGAGGAAATTTGGTCCTTACAGAGTCGTAAATACAAACACACACATTCTGGTGGTCTACATTCTAATTTAGATGTCTGATTATCTGTGAGACATGATGTCTGATTATATGTGAGACATGATGTCTGATTATCTGTGAGACATGATGTCTGATTATATGTGAGACATGATGTCTGATTATCTGTGAGACATGATGAAAGCAAGTAGGAAAAAATAACATTAACAACAATAATAACAATAACAAAAAAAAAAGTATTATTCTCTGCTTTTTTCTAATTTAATAAATATATGAATATTCAACAATACCTCTTATGTGAAACAGTTTTAATTGTGTCCTCATAAAATTCATTTTAGTTTCTTTTTGCCTCCAAAAGTCTAAAATGTCAGGTGATACAACCGTCCAACCATATACAGTGATGAAGTAAACTATAGTTTAATACAATTCTAAATAAAATAGTTTAACATGATTTTCAGTGAAAGCTTAAAAATAAAATAAGTCAACTTATTAAAATTAGTCTGAAAAGTCAGGTGGCTCAACCAGTCAGTCAAATGAAGCAGCCAGACCAGCAAAATTTAATAACTGAAACAATTAAAAGCTTTGATAACACTCAATATATTTACTGCACATAGATATAAATGGAAATATATATGCAGATATAAAAACACACAAATATCCTTTTTAATAAGATGTTTTTAAATCATTGCCACTGTAAAAAACTTAAAACAACCGGCTGTATTGTGCGAGGGAGTAGGCGGGAAACCAGTGCACTGCAGGCGGGAGCGGGACATACACACATGAAGAGAAATCCCAGAAATGAATGAACAGCCTAAATAAAGTAGAACAGTCAGAACTAAATCATATAAACAACATATGAGCCAGTTTTAAAGAGCTGTGAAGCAGCTGATCACGTGAACGATACGCAGATTCTCGTAGCCGTCAGAGACGGCCGTCTCATTTCAGCAGTTCGCCTCGACTGAACTGGGCAGGTGGGAGCGGGACTAAACATTTCAGTTGTGGGTGAAAGAGGGAGAAATGATTCCGATTTTCTGCAGGAAATCATGCGAGAGATCTTTTTTGTGCACCACTGCCAAGTTCTCAAGTACCCATCACCGTAACTGCCCACAGCGTCCGTAAACATCCGTGAATGTCACTCCGCTGGTCCGGAGTCGTTTTAATGAAACTCTGTAAAGTGTATTCCTCCTCATCTCCTGCCACGGCTGTTATTCCCGTACAAACGAGTTTATTCACTAATTACCTTTTAACAATCCGAAAACCGCTCAGCTGTGTAATGAGAGAGAGAGACGGACTCTAATGCTGTTTGTAGAGGTCAGTGTGTGACGATGACCCACCGCAGTGCCAGATCTGTTATGATGATGTAGAAAACGCTGAAAATGTTCCCGCTATCGCTTCAATAAACTCCTCTGAAAAGTGTAAAGTATCCAGGAAAAATGGACTGGATGTGTTGACATAAGCTGGAAATCTGCTTGTAAGACAAGTGCGTTAGTAAACAGTGAAGCCGGCTACTGTCAGTGGATGTATTTCCAAAAACAATTTGAAATTCTTCATTTTTTTTTTTAATTGCTTGTGTTGAACTGGTTTTGGAAGCTCCAGGAGTTTGTTTAGCTGCCACATCACCGGCCCTTTTGCACGT
>NC_051233.1:32670662-32675662 GCF_015220715.1 Pygocentrus nattereri | reverse complement strand
TGCACTTCGCGGCGACGTAATAGTGCTTGGTGCCGTTTTCTTCATTGCATTCTTAGTAAAAAGGGTTCTAAATAGTACTCAAATGGGTTCTAGTGGAACCTTTTTAGTTGCTAACATACAGTATTTATTTAAAGAGATCTAGCTGGTTTTCCATCGCAGCGAAGAACCAGTTGACCCTGCAGTGCATTCAAGTCGTTCCTCGAGTGCTCTTGGTTTCCACTAAAGAACCCTTAAAGAACCAGTTTTTTAAAGAGTTCTCTGAAGTGGGTTTCTCAACAACGTCCTCTTCCACTGAAAGGGTTAATCTCTCTTTTCTCTCTCTCTCTCAGACACGAGAAACGGTGCTGGTTCTGGGTCAGGTTCTGGTTCCGGTTCTGGTTCCGGTTCCGGTTCGAGTTCCACCGATGGATTTTTCGGTTCCAAGCCCGCCGTGTTCGCCTCCATCAGCGCCGGCTGCCTCGTCTTCATCCTCATCATCATCATCCTCGTCGTACTGCTGCTCAAGCTGCGCAAGAGGAGCCGCAAGCACTCGCAGCCGAGGGGCGGGGCAGCGCTGTCGCTCAGCACGCTGGCCCCGCCCAAAGGCTCCACCCACGGCGGGGCGGAGCCCAGTGACATCATCATCCCGCTGCGCACCAGCGAGAACAACTACTGCCCGCACTACGAAAAAGTGAGCGGAGATTACGGACATCCGGTTTACATCGTCCAGGAAATGCCCCCCCAGAGCCCCGCCAACATCTACTACAAGGTCTGAGAGAGGGAGAGAGGGAAGGAGAAGGAGAGAGAGAGAGAGAGGGAAAGAGAAAGAGAGAGATAAACGCGAACATCCTCAAAAAATATCTTCAAACGAGACAGCGAGGAACATGCCGGATCCTTTGTCTTTCATGTTTTCAAAACTGTTTGGAGATTCTGGGGATGAAAGGATGGAAGGAGGGAAAAGAGAGGGATGAAAACAGACGAATGAAGGACTAAACGGATTAGAGGAAAAAGACGAACGTGTCTTCGGATGAGAAGATGCATCCTTTTTTTTCCCTCTCACATTTTTAACCCGTTCGGAGGTCTGGAGATGAAAGGATGGAAAAGAGAGGGATGGGAAGAAGACGAGTGACGGACTACGGTTGTGGAAGAGCGAGAGAAAGAGGTTGATAAAGAGAAAGCGACGGATACATCTTCTCATAAGATGAGAGGGGAGATGTGGCGTCTTTCTCTCGTCGAGCCTCTCTGGACATGAAAGGATGGAAGGAAGAGAGAGGGATGAAAAACGAGCAGTGAAGGATAAATAGATTTTGCACTTGTTTCCTCTCGGCCGTGTGTCTCTCTCTCTCCCAGTCCGACCTCTACAGACTCAGGCTGTGGACTTTTATTATGGAAAATCCTCCAGCCAATCACGGACAGACTTGGGCTGTTTGTTTTTTTCACGTTAGTTATTTTATTTTTAGTTTATTTCAGTTTTTTTTCTGTTTTAAACCACTTTCATCACTCGTTTCCACTCCTTCACTCGTTTACCCAAGAATTTCTCTGTGCTTTGGCGGTTTAGTCCCCCTGACACACACACACACACACACACACACACACAGATACGGACACACACACAGAGAGACACGGACACACACACACACACAGTCACAGTCACAGACACACGCATACACACAGACACACACACACACAAATACACACACAGATATACACACACACAGAGACACAGACACACACACACAGACACACACACAAACACACACACACAGAGACACGGACACACACACACACACAGACACACACACAAACACACACACACAGAGACACGGACACACAGACACACACACAGACACACACAGAGACACACACAGACAGACATACACACACACACGCACCCACAGACTTACACGCACACACACACCCACGTACACACTCACACAGACACACACACACACACGGCTGTGTGATATTTAACGCTCTTGCTCACCCGCCGGAGAAATTTCATCAGTTTTACTGTTTTATTTAAATGTGATGATTCATTTACAGCCTTTCTATTTCATTCATGTGTCATTTGTTTTCTTTTATTTTAATTCATTAAAGTGAAAATATTCAATATTCAATATCCGTCATCTGTCAAACACGTTCCTGGAGAATATTTTGTAAAATGTAGTCCGCTTTACAGCATCTTTACGACAAACTTTACGCCATTAAAAACCACTGATCGTCTGTGTTTAGCGACTAAAAGCTTCTGTTCCACTGTATCTGTACATATTTTATACTTTACTGTTCTAACATGCTTTATTTTACGCTTTTAATAACATTCATCACCGTTCATTAATCGGCTATTAATAACAAAAACAAACACGTTCAATAAATTCCACCAGTGTTTCCCCAGTAGCCGTTTATGGTTTTGTTTCTGCTGTGAGGAGTAAACGACTCTAAACAAGCAAACGAGCATTTCTACAGATGTACGCAATAAACAAAAAACACAACAAACACAATTTGGGCGTCAAACGGAGGAAAATGTTTGAATTTTGCATTTTCATGTTGGTTTATTTGATTATTTCCTGCAGTTTGAAGTCATTTGTTACAGTCTGAGGTAATAATGTAAATACTGTATTCTGTTAAGAAAAAAATTAGGTACATTTTATTAGAGCCCTGTTTATGAGAAATATGAAACAATTAGGATTTTTTTTAATGCAGAAAGTTTTGTAAATATAGGACTTTTTTGGAAAAGACGTTTTTTTGTATATGTAACTTTTTTGGTGAAAATGCCAGCAAATCTAAATTCAACGCTCACTCACTCAGTCACTCACTCAGTCACTCACTCACTCACTCACTCACTCAGTCACTCACTCACTCAGTCACTCACTCACACACTCACTCACTCAGTCACTCACTCAGTCACTCACTCACTCACTCACTCACTCAGTCACTCACTCACTCACACACTCACTCAGTCACTCACTCAGTCACTCACTCACTCACTCACTCACTCACTCACACACACACACTCAGTCACTCACTCACTCAGTCACTCACTCACACACACTCACTCACTCAGTCACACACTCACTCAGTCACTCACTCACTCAGTCACTCACTCACACACACACTCACTCACACACTCACTCACTCAGTCACTCACTCAGTCACTCACACACACACTCACTCACACACTCACTCAGTCACTCACTCAGTCACTCACTCACTCACTCAGTCACTCACTCAGTCAGTCACTCACTCACTCACTCACTCAGTCACTCAGTCACACACACACTCACTCACACACTCACGTCACTCACTCAGTCACTCACTCAGTCACTCACACACACACTCACTCAGTCACTCACTCAGTCACTCACTCAGTCACTCAGTCACTCACTCATTCATATTTTTATCCATTTGTTTGAATCATAATCCATAATTTGTAGTTTTCCAAGACCGTGAGCAGTTTGGGGACACCTATTCAACACTCTCAACAAACAGGGTCCTTTAGTAAAGACAATGGTTCTATATAGAATCACAACTATAAAGAACCTTTTTCACCGGTTTTTAAAAGGGAACCGACGGACGTTCTCTTTCTTTGTTTTTACAGTAACTGACAGTAAAAAAAAGAAAAATAACCATTAAAAAAAGAGGAAAACAAGTTTCACACACGTAATTAATATGTGCATACATCAATGACAGTGCTAGCTTGGGAAGCCAAAGGCCACGCCCACTTCAACCCCCTTTCCTCTGTCAGCTCTCAAACTATTCAACGGCTGCTCCTTAACAGTGAATTAATCATTAGCGATGGATTAATAACGCCCCAGTGAATGGAAACAGTTTGAGTCCAGCCCCAGCGTGAGAAGAGGGGCGGCGCTGGACTGGTGCTAAATATGACTTGAGGTGGTAAACTGGTGACCAAAAAGTTCTTATTAAGTGAAAGTTTCTGCATTAAATACTGATTTCTGATTTTTTTATGACAAAAAGTTTAAAACACTCTCCTCATTCAGCGCCAATGGCTGCTTGGAAATGACACCATATTCTCAGAGGAATACTTCTGTTGGTTTTTAATAATAACATCGATATCTTGTGAAAAACGGTGTATTTTATCACAGTTTGTTGGCCGCAGCGATGAGCAACTCAAGGCTGCGCTTTACAGTGATTTTATCACAGGGAAGGAGGTTTTACTCCGAGTCGTGCCTAACAACACCCTTCCCTGTGATAAAGGGGAGTCATGGCTTATTGCTTTAGTGAATGTTGTATGAATGTTTTACCAGCATTGTTTGGTTGATGAACGCCTTCTTAAGGCATTACTTACTATCAAACACTGACTTACTAGTCATTGTAAAATTAGTTGTCAGTTGTTTATGAATTCCTATTAACAGGACATGCAAATATATGCACAACACAAAACATGTATGAGTACGTTTGCAGCTGAAATGTGACCCTTTACTAGCACTTAGCACTACATTACGCTGTTGCGAATTCCGATAATTATACATGTGAATAATCATTGATTAAGAAGGTGCACAAAGACATTTCTCAATTTGCTTGAAACTGAAATGAATGTTAATTAATTCGTATCTTAATGCGTCATTAATTATTACGTCTCAAATATATTTATAGAATATTTCTACGCACAAATGATATGTTTCCATTTACTGGGGCATTATTTCGCACATTTTCAAGTGAATAGAGTCATTATTTAGGGCAGTGCTCCAAAAAGAATGGATAAACTTCATGGCTCTCGCTTCATACAAGCAAATGTGTGTGAATGTATGTCCACATTCAATCTAGAGCTGCCAAAAAAGGTTCCCATGCGTGAGCACAGTGCTAACACACTATTGTAAGTCCCATACAGGAGCTAGCAGAAGTTTGTCTGACTGCAGAGATGTTTTAATCTAATCTGTTTGGTGGACTTTGGGCAATTATGGGGGCCTAGCACCAACAGTCATGACCCACCATTGGCATTAGCTCATAGCTGGCTAATGTTAGTGGAGCAAAGGATGCCGGGCATAATTGGGAAAATAGCAACG
>NC_051233.1:32630662-32650662 GCF_015220715.1 Pygocentrus nattereri | reverse complement strand
ATTTTCCTCTATTTTCCATCATCAACATTCCATATAAACTCAGGAGACTCGTGTAGGTTCTCTGGTGGTTCTGGATGGTAAATAAAGTGTGTATATCTGTGTTGTAGTCATGGCGACGCCTGGTTCCCATCACCACCACTGTAAAGACGTCTGAACCGTTTCACACCAAACCCTCTGGAACATCAGCGGAGCTTCATTTTGAGCTCTCGTTATGCTCCATCCTGCTTTCAGGGATAATATGGCATGTGCTGTTTAGCCCCGGGAGCCACCTTTGACCTCAGGTCTGAGCCGTCTTGTCCACATTTCAGAGATGAAGCCGTTTAGAAGCGCTCGCTCTCCGTGTCAATCGATTCTCCACCTTAAAGAGGAAACACGCTGCCAAATAACGTCTAACATGTTCTACCCCATCTGTTTATGCTGGAACTGACCACATCCTTCGGGCATGAACTGACCTCTCACTCATTTACATCCAGCCAAGCAGAAAACCAGAGAGGCGAGAAGAAGCACAGTCTTTAAGGGTTCTTTAGTAAAGACGATGGTTCTATACAGACCCATAAACATGCATGCTTAAATGATTCTTTCCATGGTGAAATGTTTAATGGTGAATGTTATATGTGGTTCTATATTTAGCACAAAAAGGGTTCTGCTATTGTTGCACTCTTAAAAAGTTGGTGCTTCGAAGGGTTTCTTAGTAAAAAAAACGGTTCCATATAGAACGATGAACACCCAGACAACCATCTACATGCTTACATGGTTCTCCACATAGTGAAATGGTTCTTCAGTGTTGGAGAATGTGTTGTATATGGTTCTATATAGAACCTTTTTGAAAAGATTCCTATATAGCAACACAAAGGGTTCCGCTCTTGTTGCAACTTCATGATGTACAGAACCATTTAAGAATGCAAAACGTTCCTGGAGTGTTAATGGTTCTCATGGAGAAGGTGTTATATGTTTTTCTTTATAGAACCTTTCTGAAAATAGTTCTATTTAGCATGAAAGAGTTCTGATATTGTTACACCCTTAAAAAAGATGGTGCTTCAAGGGTTTGTGAAGAAAAAGGGTCTAGTTCTATAACTATGAACACCCAAAGAACCATCTGCATGGTGAAATGGTTCTTCAGGTTGATGGTGAAAGTGTTGTATATGGATCTTTACAGACCCTTTTTTGAAAAGGGTCCTATATTGCACCAAAAAGGGTTTTTCTATTGTCACGACTTCATGAAGTTAAGAACCATTTAGGAAAGCAGGAAGTTGGTGGTGTTCAGGGTTCTAAATAGAACCATTTTCCCTCAAAGAACCATCTTTTATAAGAGTGTAGAAACATATACAATCCATCAATCTGAAGAACTGTTCCACCACGCAAAGAGCCGTTTAATCATGCAAAGAGTTCTTTGGTTCCACACAGAAGCATTTTCTTTTTCTGAATAATTACCTTTTTTTAAAGTGTGTACAAAACCAAAAAGACACTTGTTTGACTTTGATGGAGAATGTCTCTGTTCAATATAGCAACAAAAGGGTTCTCTTGTATACAAACTTGCTTTTCCATATGGGTTCTATATAGAACCATGTACATCAAAAGATGTTAGTGTAGCCGTTACCATGACGACCAGCATCACATGAGTCCAGTGAGATGAGCAGCAGTGAGCAGTGATTGTGTTTTTAATTGCGTTAAAATGACATCAGACTCAGTTTCTGCTCCGCCGTGTTGAACGGGATAAACTCTCACTATGATAGGGAATGTAATCAGATGCAGGCATTTACACGGATATTATTCTTCTATTTAATGTATTATTTAGAGGTTTACCCACCTTGTTCAATCGGATGGAAATTGTATTCTGAATGGCCTTGATCGGTCTAGACTATTCAGATCGAGGTTCTTACATGGACGTATTCTATTCCAATTGAGGTTCTTACATGGACGTATTCTATTCCAATTGAGGTTCTTACATGGACGTATTCTATTCCGATTGAGGTTCTTACATGGACGTATTCTATTCCGATTGAGCTGGTAGTCAATTTATTACCAGATTATCAGGCTGCGTATAAACATGGCTGCTGTTCTACACTGAGCTGAAAGCTGCTTTAACAGGATAGTTTTGAGCCTGGATTTAAAGTGTCCAGTGTCGGGGCTCTTCTAATGCTGTCAACTGGTTCCATTAAAGAGCAGCACAGTATCTAAACCCTGTGTTCCCTTCTTTTACTACTTGTGAGACTCTGGCAGCTGCATTCTGAATCAGGCTGTTTATTGGGTCTTTGGGAGTCCAGTTTGGAGACCATTACAGTGATCAATCCTGCTAGATGTGGATGAGTTTCTCCAGGTCTATTTTAGTCTGAACATCACTGACCTTGTTGATGTTATTATAGTGATAAAAAGCTGATTTAGTAAATGCCTTGCCATGCATGCTAAACTGAGAGTCCATTAAGACACCAAGATTGCAGCTTTTAGACCATTTTTTTTCCAAGGCTGTAGATTTTCAGTCTCTTGAGTCCAGATTGGCAGTTAGCCTGTGCCTCTAATTGCTTTTCCTGCATAAAATAATCTGTGTTTCATCTTTAAAAGTTCAAACAGCTCTAAATAACAGAGAAACACTGCCTCTTACAGATCTGGACAAGTGGAAAATATTATTATTAACAATAAAGACATTAAACAACAATATAAAATCAGGTCAGTAAAGCCAAAGTAAGTAAGTAAGTAAGTAAGTAAACATTTATTTATATAGCACTTTTCTAAGCACAGCTACAAAGTGCTTCACAAACAACAAGTACTAAAAATAGAATGATAAAACAAAACAGATACATATAACTATAAAAACAGTACAGCTACATTCATAAACAACATAAAACTGACATAAAACCATAAAAACAATGCAGCACTATCCAATAAATAACAAAAGCATCACCTGTGACCAAAAGCTAATGAATAGAGATGCGTTTTGAGTCTTCCTTTAAAAATGTCCTTTGATCCAGCTAGTCTAACATCCAAAGGCAGAGCATTCCACAACTTGGGGGCACACACAGAAAAAGCACAATCTCCCTTTCGTTTCCGTTTTGTCCTAGGGACCACTAAGAACCCCTGACTAGATGACCTTAGTGATCTGGTACTAGGATACGGTGATAATAACTCTGAAATATATATTGGCCCATCACCGTGCACCAAAGCGACACAAGTTGCGACAGTTTAGTTACAGGAAATAATGTCATTACGGAAAACACTGATCACTGAAGGTCAGTTTGATGGAAACAAGCTGCTGTGATGTAATGACCATCCACTTCTCTCCCTTTCCCGCAGAACAAATTCCACATTCAGAAGCTACACTGTGAAAAAATCTCTAGTAATAAGTTAAATAACCTTATAATATTCTTATAGCAGTATTATAAGATATTAGATATATTGACGAGATTTAAGATGTTTCCAGTTTAAGCTGAATCATAAACGTAGTTTTCAGACAGCAGCACCTACAAATTCAATGATATTCATATATTTGGATGTTCAGATGTTTGGATATGCTGAGCGCATTTCCAAACATGCCAAAACTTTTCTTTCAAACCTTAAATAACAACTTTGATTGGAAATCTACAGCAGGATTTACCTGCCTGCCGTCTCCACACTGACCACGTTAGTGTAGTGTGGTGTTTCTGGGTGGAGAGTTTTAGTGTTTGGTACAGAATATTGGTTTTTCATGGAGAATGATGGTGTTGGGTGGGTACTTGCGTTTGGTGGAAAATGATGTTTGGTAAATTGTGGTGTTTGGTTAAAAAATGTGTTTTTGGTGAATGTGCTTTTGGAGGAAAATGCTGGTACAGAATATTGGATTTTAGGTGGAGAATGACAGTGTCTGGTACAGAATAAGAGAGAACAAGAGTGTTTGATGGATGTGATGGTGTTTGATGAAGAAGGATGGCTTTTGGAGGAGAATGGTGGTGATCAGTGGGGAACACGATGGTGTTTGGTGGAGAATGTGATGATGATTGGTGGAGATTGGTGGTGTTCAGTGGGGAACAAGGGTGTTCGTTGGAGAATGATGGCGTTTGCTGGAGAGTTCCTGGTTGATGTGCCTCGAGAGAAAATGAATGGATATCTTCCTCGGTTCCCGACATTCCTGGCGTTCTGGGTGGACACGTTGTGTTTGTGAGATTACACGCTCAAAACGAGGCCTGTCATTTCAAATAACCAAATTAAACAGCATTATTCAAAACTGTTTGGTTCCGTCTATTAACTCGAGCACTGAGCCGAATTATATCAGTAACAGCCTGAAGCTTTTCTCTGAACTGCTCTCTATTTCTGTCTGTTTCTCTTTCCCTCAAAGACACACTCGCACACTCACACAGGGGAGAGTTATATTTGGGTTTGTCAGCTTCTGTCGAGCAGGCACTGTTGACAGGAGACAAACTGCCTCAGCAAAGGACAAATAACCCCTGAAAAGAGAGGGAACAAAAGTTTAGAGCATATTTGTGTTTCTTTTCTGCCGACAATACAAGATAACGGGCACATCACTGAGGGCTGAAATGTCGCTCATGTCTCTTCCTCTTCTGTCAGTCACAAACACTTACCCTTCTCTCCATCCCTCCTTCCCCAGGTGGTGTTTTAAAGAGCAAGGAATGGTCACGTCACATAGGATGATTGTTCACTGTCAGATACATATCAGCTCATTAAATCTCCTCCCAAACAAAGCTTTGAGCATCAACAGCACGGCTCCCCAGTGAAGCCCCGAGTTTAGTGGAGGATTTCGCTCTGTGTTGGGTGCTGGTGATTTGTTTGGGAAAACACTGATTTTTTTTTTTGTCTGGGAAATGTTGACATTTGATAGAGGACTGGTGGAAAATGATGACATTTGGGCGGAGAATCATGGTGTTTGATAGACAGTGTGTTAGAGAAAGATGGTGTTGGTGAATGACTGTGCTTGAAGAAGAATCCTGGTGCTTGGTAGATAATGTGCTGGTTGGAGAATGAAATGCTCGGTAGACAATTATGGTTTCTGGTAAAGAATGATCGTGTTTAAGTTAAGTGATACTTTTAATCCCACAAACGGGGAAATTCCACCTCCGCGCTTAACCCATCCGTGAAGTGAAACACACTAGTGAATAAACACACACACTAGGGGCAGTGAACACACTTGCCAGGAGCGGTGGGCAGCCCTATGCATGGCACCTGGGGAGCAGTTGGGGGTTAGGTGTCTTGCTCAAGGACACCTCATTCATGGACTGTCGGCCCTGGGGATTCAACCGGCAACCCTCCGGTCACAGGGCCAGTTCCCTGACCTCCAGCCCATGACTGCCCAGACAGATTTAGCTCTGCCATGGCAGAGCCTTTAAAAATAAGAACTCGTCAACGTTCCCCTCCACGGAAATCTTTAGTAAAAGGCGAAAGATTTGTGCGTGAATGAAGAGAAACCCGAGGAAAGTTTTTGGTGGAGTTTTGTGTGAGTTTTAAGAGTTTGGTGATGTGTTTGCTAGTTAATGCTGGAATTGGTGGAGAATGATTGTGTTTGGTGGAGAAAGATGTGCTTGGTAGATATGTTGTTTTTCAGTGGAGAATGATGGTGTTTGGTAAATAATTTTGGTATGTGATGGAGAATGATATTTGCTGATGAATGATGGTGCTCAGTAAAGAATCTAAAGAATCGTGTTTTGTAGTTAGTATTGGTGCTTGTTGGAGAATAATGGTGTTTGGTGTAGATCAATGGTGTTATTCTGGGAAATTGTTGAAGTTTGGCCTTGAATGTTTTCAGTTTGGTTTGAGAGTGTGTTTGGGTGGAGAGTGGTGGTGCTTCGTGTGAGAGTGGCTGTGTTTGGTTGGAGAATGGTGGTGTTTGGGTGGAGAGTGGCAGTGTTTGGGTGGAGAGTTGCAGTGTTTGGGTGGAGAGTGGCAGTGATCGGTTGGAGAGTGGTGGTGTTTGGGTGGAGAGCGGTGGTGTTTGGTTTCAGAGTGGCAGTGTTTGGTTTAAGAGTAGTGGTGTTTGTCTGGAGAGTGGCGGTCTTTAGTTTGAGAGTGGTGGTATTTGGTAGGAGTGTGGCAGTGTTTGGTTGGAGAGTGGTGGTATTTGGTTGGAGAGTGGCAGTGTTTGTCTGGAGAGTGGCGGTGTTTGGTTGGAGAGTGGTGGTGTTTGGTTGGAGAGTGGTGGTGTTTGGTTTCAGAGTGGCAGTGTTTGGTTTAAGAGTAGTGGTGTTTGTCTGGAGAGTGGCAGTCTTTAGTTGGAGAGTGGTGGTGTTTGGTTTGAGAGTGGTGGTATTTGGTAGGAGTGTGGCAGTGTTTGGTTGGAGAGTGGTGGTATTTGGTTGGAGAGCGGCAGTGTTTGTCTGGAGAGTGGCGGTGTTTGGTTGGAGAGTGGTGGTGTTTGGTTGGAGAGTGGTGGTGTTTGGTTGGAGAGTGGTGGTATTTGGTTTGAGAGTGGTGGTATTTGGTTGGAGAGTGGCGGTGTTTGGAGAGTGGCAGTGTTTGTCTGGAGCGTGGTGGTGTTTGGTTGGAGAGTGGTGGTGTTTGGTTGGAGAGTGGTGGTGTTTGGTTTTAGAGTGGTGGTGTTTGTCTGGAGAGTGGCGGTGTTTGTCTGGAGAGTGGTGGTGTTTGGTTGGAGAGTGGTGGTGTTTGTCTGGAGAGTGGTGGTGTTTGTTTGGAGAGTGGTGGTGTTTGTTTGGAGAGTGGTGGTGTTTGTCTGGAGCGTGGTGGTGTTTGTCTGGAGAGTGGTGGTGTTTGGTTGGAGAGTGGCGGTGTTTGTCTGGAGCGTGGTGGTGTTTGTCTGGAGAGTGGTGGTGTTTGTCTGGAGCGTGGTGGTGTTTGGTTGGAGCGTGGTGGTGTTTGTCTGGAGCGTGGTGGTGTTTGTCTGGAGCGTGGTGGTGTTTGGTTTTAGAGTGGTGGTGTTTGGTTTTAGAGTGGAGAATTTGTGCTGCAGTAACAGCCTCTTCTTCTGGCAAGGCTTTACACTAGCTATTGGGACATTGCTGTGATGATTTGATTGCACGCTGCCACAAGAGCATTGGTGAAAGCATTAGTCCAACTAATCCTAAAGGTATTAGACAAAACTCCATCACTCTAGAGTCTGGAGTCTGGAGTCTTTTTCGACTTCAAATGTAACGCACTGTGGCATTAAAACCAGAGAAAATTCCCAGAAACTACAGATTTCATCATTTTACTATCTTTGGAATATTTTCCTCAGTGAAAGATTCTGCCAAACGCTGCAGAGTTTGACTGAGGCTGTGAAATTAATTCCTTTAATGATCCGTATAAAATTCATAAATCATCTGCAAACATGAAATAAACATCATTAAGCAACCTGTGTCTGTGTGGTGAGGCAAATCACTCCAGCATGTCTCTATATCGGAACATTAACACACCAATCAGGAAGTGCTGAAACCGGAATAATTCAGTGTGCGGCACTGAACTTCTTTACTGGCTCTGCTGCTTTATTTTAGATCGATTACTGTTGACCAGCTTCAACTTCACTGCTCAGAGTGTACTAAAGTCAAAAAGTCTGGAAAACAAAAGTGCTGTATGTGCAATAACTGGAGGAGGGAGAATTATTGTAATAATATTGCAGCATCGATAAAGAGAAGAAACACAAGAGGGCCATGATTCTGCTGCAAGTGCTATGCAGTAAACACACTGGCCAAAAGAGGGGAGGTCACACTTCGCCCAAATGGTGACCCCTCCTCATGCACAAAACCCCAACTAAACCCACACCAGACACAAAATAACAAATAAACACATCTACTCAACTTCAACAAACAACAACCAACATAAAACAACACACAGCATATTATACATGTCGCTGCTGTTGGAACAAAACCTCACATCTCCAGAACGGCAACTTTACAGGAGAAGGAAAAAGCCTACTCTACTTTGAATGCAAGTCAATGGAACCGGATGTTTTTTCCAAGTCATTTTGGGCCGTTTCCTTCGGTCCGTTCTTCATTAAATTCACACTCAGTGTAAAGATCAACAAGTATTTTCAAATTATGTCAAAAACAAAAATAGAGATACTTTTCTTATAGAATCTTAGAATATATAGAATTATATCAAGAATAAGGCCATATTGTGCGTGCACACACACACACACACACACACACACACACACACACACACATATATATATATATATATATATATATATATACATACATACACACACAGTACTACATATAAAAATGGCTCGAGGGTTATTTACTATGGATACACTGCACAAAATGATATCTTGTCAAGTAAATTCATCTTAAAAATAATCAATAAATATAATATTTCTCATGTTTAGAAAATTATAAGCTTTATTGAAGATTATTTAACTTATTTCTAGACATTTTTACTTCAGTATTTTTATTAAGTCTCATTATATCGGCAGATAATTTTGCTTGTTTTTAGAAATGAGATTTCAACCAGCAAAATGAACTGCACAGGTATTAAACTAACAATTTAATTACTTAATTACTTAAAACTAACAATTTAATTACTTAATTACTTAAAACTAACAACTTAATTACTTAAAACTAACAATTTAATTACTTAAATCAGAAATAATGGCAACCATCTCAAATGGGAAATATTAGCCATTTCGACTAGATTTAAGATCATTTCACTTGACAAGATACCATTTTTTTTCAGTGTGTACAAAACCGAGAACGCTCGAAGAACAATTTGCTTAAGTGGTTCTTTAGATGGTGAAACGGTTCTTCAGATTAATATGTGGTATGTGGTTCTATATAGCACCAAAAAAGTGTCCATTGTTATAGGCTTGACGTCATAACAGCAGCAGACCCCTTTCTGGTGCTCTTCAGAACCTTTTTCAAAAAGAACCACATACATCACATCTCTTGGAAACCAGTGTCTTTACCAAAGAACCTTTGAGGAAACTGTGGTGGGGCAGTTTTGGAGTCTAGCAGGTGTTGCGGGTGGCTGTTAGGAGTCACATTCTATCTGTAGCTTTTTGAGCTCTGTCTTTCCACTTTCTTGGATGGTGAGGAGCTTAGAACCCAAACAACGTCGAAGACTGAACGTTGGAGGTGTTTCTTTGAGAAACCGAAAGCGAGTCTCCTGAAAAGAATAGCGGCTGTAATGAAGGTAAACAGTGATGCACTGAACACTCAAACATCTGACATCATTTTAAACATCTGTTTTTCTGGACATTGATAACTGAATGAGATGGACTTTCTCTGGCTGCTGCAGCACCACAGAAACAGAGAAACGGAAGTTTCTGGAAGTTTCAGGTCACGTTTTCAGTGAGATAATCCTCTCACCTTCAGAGGCTGAGTAAACCCGCCTGAAGGAGAACACAGCTGAGCTCCTCAGAGCGCGGGCCGCCGTGCTGGGATCAGAACGCCGTGAGCATTTTGTTGACAAACAGGCATGAAAACCCTGCACTTGTGCGCTTGATCAGAACAACATGTGTAATTAAAGTGTCCGACAGAACCGCAGGAGATCCAGACGCCTGACAGACTGCGCTGTCGACGAGCTCTAACTGCTCAGCTGTACAGCTGCTGCAGTAGATTCCAGTACCGAGGTTCTCTGCTTCTGTCTGATAAACACAGAGCCTGATTCGGTGACACGTTCCTCTGTAAACAACCCAAAGACCAGCAAACAGCACTGACTGAACCGAGAAACTCTCCGAGAAAGAAACTTCAATCAAATGAGATGTTTCAAAAGAAGACTTTTGTTTTCATTTAGAGGATCAAATAAGCTCCATCACAATGTATTTATTTAAAAAAATATATATTTTAAACACAGAACCTGAACATGAAGGTCTCGTATCTCCACGGAGTGAACACGGTTTCCGAATTACATCACCGACGTTCGGTGAGAGCAACAGCGTCTGCACGTTCCAACCAAAGACTGTATATATCATACACTCTTAAAAAAGAGATGGGTCTTCAAGGGTTCCTTGATAAAGACTGTGTTGTTGCAACGTCAAGCTTGTGTATAACAGAAGAACCCTTTTTGGTGCTACTTAAAAACACTTCCTCTATCATCTTTTAAGTATAAATATGATGTTCATGGTTCTATAGAGAACCATTGTCTTTACTAAACAACTCTTGAGTAACCATTTTTTCCCCCAAAATGTCTATATCAAATATATATCATATACACAATCAGTGAGTTTATGAATCATACAAATCGTATACACAATCAATGAGTGTATATAACACATGTATGCATACAGACAATACATGTATATATCAGATGTCATATATACAGTTACTATGTGATGCATATCATATACATGATATACACAGTGTATAAGTGTGTCATATATGTGTATATGTACAGCCAATAAGTGTATATATCATTTACATCATATATACAGTTAATGAGTATATATATATATATATATATATATATATATATAATCACCTAAATTATATTATATATACAGCCAATAAGTGTATGTATATGTCATATATATTCGATATGCAGTCAATGAGTCAATGCAATCATAACATTAATCTCAATTAATAAAATATTTTTTGCCCAAATGTTCTGTTCATACATTTATCAGGAAAGGTTTATCAGCTTTAAGGTGTCCTCACATCTACATTGTCATAAGTTTAGCAGAAGTTTGGGCACCCCGGTCATACCCCACACTTTATAGAGCGTAAATAAGTGAACACACTCCTGCATCGTTTACATTCGCATAATTAGTGTTTAATTACTGAATTCAACACTTTCAAAATGCCACATTGTTACATTTGTGTTAAACTCAGCAAGTTAACAGAAACTGTGCACTAAATTCCATAGAAATACAGAATATTTACATTTGTAAACACGTCTCACTTTGAAAAATCAACAAATCAATAACCGGGGTGTTCAAACTTTTGCTCATGACTGTGTACACTAATGCAGTTATGAATCACTTTTTCAATAGTAATTATTTCCTATTCACCATTTTATCCACTATAACAACACTTTAAATACTTTATATTGGATGACAAAAAGATTAGATGTGTTTATTTACTAATTTAAATCATTTGGCAGCTTCAGGATATTATTCAACACTAAATACTGCACTCATTATATATTTATACGCTTTTTTTGTCTTTATCTGCCTTATAAAGCGACTGCAACTTTTAAAATATCGTGTTTTTATGGATATTAATTTGTAACATCATGCAGTGATTTTTGCATCTCAAGCTCTGTCCATGTTAATATTATTACTATTATTATTAAGTTGTAATTTTCTTCTAATGATTTACAAGAACTAGTAGTGCATTAGTATAATGAAATGTTATTTTTGTATTATTTATACATTTTTATCTGCAATCACATCAGTAAATAATTCTATAACGTTATCAAAAATAAAAATAAAACATAAATACAACAGTCATGTGAATATGCAGGTTAGAAGTGAGCAGCTTTGGTCGAGTTCCGTCAACAGCAGCTTCACTGACGTCATAAAGTTTTGGATGAGAGCTACAGAAAAGTCGGGACTCCCGAGTGGAAAGATTTGAGGAAGGTTAAACTAGCAGACAGAAAACATGCAATGTTTTTTTTAACGTACTGCCCAGAAAATCAGCTTTAATGTCATTTTCTCAGATGGACTAAGACTGTATTCATCAGTCTTCAGGGCTTTTGTACTTTGTTGAGCATAAAAACATAGAAGATATAAGAAAAAAGGCTTCTTGTTCCCCAGAGGGAGCTGGGAAATCACACCGCAGAGGCTGAGAGTTCAGGCCAGAACTTCAGCGCTTTAAACTTCACAGCTATTTCAACTACAGCGTCATCCACCTTCAAACAGAGGCAGCGAGTTTATGAGCTCTGCACCGAGCTTATAAACACACACACACACACCTAAAGTCGATTACCACATGTGTCTCACACACAAAACAGTGATAATGTATTACAATTTAATACTTCTAACATGCAGTAAATCTACGGCTGGAGAACCAATAATTCTGATTAATTGAGATGGTCTTATTTGCTCAAATCTGACCCTTAAAATACGCTCACCGGTCACTTTATTAGGTACACCTGCTAGTAAAAGGCTGGACCCCCTTTCACCTTCAGAACTGTCTTAATTCTTCATGTCAGACTTTCAACAAGGTGTTGGAAACGTTCCTCAGAGATTCTGGTTGGTTATTTGAGTTCCTGTTGTCTTCCTATCATCTGGAACCAGTCTGCCCATTCTCCTCTGACCTCTCACATCAACAAGGCATTTTCGTCCACACAACTGACCGCTCACTGGATGTTTCCTCTTTTTCGGACCGTTCTCTGTGAACCCTAGAGATGGTTGTGTGTGAAAATCCCAGCAGATCAGCAGTTTCTGAAATACTCAGACCAGCCCGTCTGGCACCAACAACCACGCCACGTTCAAAGCCCCTTAAATCCCCTTTCTTCCCCGTTCTGATGCTCGGTCTGCACTTCAGCAAGTCGTCTTGACCACCTCTACAGGCCTGAATGCAGTGAGTTGCGGCCGTGTGATTGGCTGATCAGCTATTTGTGTTAACAAGCAACTGAACAGGTGTACCTAATAAAGTGGTGCGTTAGTGTGTGTTGCACTGGTGCGAGTGGATTAGACACAGCAGTGTCAACACACACAAAAATAAATAAATCAAATGGAAAAAGGCGAATCATTTAGCGTGATATCATTGCTCACATCGCATATACCAACTTCACCTTCCCACATCGCTGAAATGTGCTGAATTCAGAGGTCAAGCAGTCCTGGATTCGGAAAATGACTCGACGTTAACAGTTTGCTTTAAGCTAAAATGTGACATATCAGCATCTCATGTTAGGAAATCTTAACCTTCTGAATTAATGACGGCAATCAACTGTGATATCTGTTGCCTAGCAACCGACCATACATACACCACTGAAATGTAAACACAATCAAAAAGGTAAGTTACAGCTGCCATTACTGATGTAAAAAAGGTGATAAACTGTAAGCAGTGACTGCTGTGAGAACGCCCCCTGCTGTTTATCAGAGTCGCTGCTCCTCAGTTTCAGTCTCCATTTCCCAAACACTTTAGCCGAGCGCACCAACGTTCCTCCTCCTAATAAACAGACACACGTTCAGCTCCGCCTCCTCATTATTCTCCACCATCACTGTAATATTTCATCATCAACATTAACACAGGAAGGTGATCAGAGGGGCGGTGGAGTTCGAGTCGGCAGCGTCTGAGATGTTTAAAACGCAGAGTTAGAAAAGAAAAACGTCTCCCAGTGAAAGCCGCGTTTTACAGTAGGAATAAATGGAGCTCATTATGCTGGTAGTGAACTACGCCGCCTGACTCAGCCGCCTCAGAACCAGAGAAACGGGCCTTAAACAGAAGTCAGGACCCTGCTGGGGTTCATCCTGAAGTTAGGACAGGATTTAGGAGGTTTGGTCTAGTTAGGATGTTTGTGTGATGCTGTTTTCTGATCTGGAGTTAATGATGAGATCATGAAGGGAGGAGCTGCTATTCTGGAATAGCTGCTGTCCTGAACTCAGTCCAGACTGAAGTCGTCATGGTGACAGATGAGACTTCAGAGATTGGATGTTTCTGGTATGCGGTTTCTGATCTCCAGAAAAAGTCTAGCTGTTCTCCGCTGACCTCTTTCATGCACTAACATGTTAATATGACATTAGCTTTAGTCATATATTCCGGAAAGTGTAATAAGACATAATGGAGGAGTTATTATACACACACACACACACACACACACACACACACACACTGCCAAGACCAATACGGTGCATGTGTGAAGAGAATGAAGTGAAGGCATTGCGTGCCATGAGCTGCAAGACGCAAAGATAGCCATGAAAGATAGAGAGGCAGAGAGAGAGAGAGAGAGAGAGAGAGAGAGAGAGTCATAGCTAACCTTCTCCATGTGCTCTCCCGGTCTTCCTCTCTTTTTGTGGCATCTCTAATCCAGTGTGGTCACACTCCGATTTTCCATTCTTCCTTTTTCCATTCCCTCGCTCCACTGAAAGAAAAAAAAGACATTAAACTGCAGCGGCTGTCCAGAAGGCTCTCTCACTCTCTCACACACACAGGTTTGTTTTAAAACAGTGTCAGAACACAGCATCACACACACACACACACACACACACACACACACACACACACACACACACACACACACACACACTCGTCCACTATCGCCTTTTTTATTTTTCGACACCATTTAAGTTCAGCTGCTCTTTACTTTGAATGAGTTTACATACGGATTCTGTCAGTAATCCAGTCAACATGCACTCGAGTAATCAGATAACAGGGAAACTCCGGGTCTACAGTCAGACAGTAATCAGATCTCTGCTTTACAACCAGCCGATAAACGACAAACATGACGTACAACTCAAACTCCATGAGGCAGCTTGTTTAAAACTTTACCTGAGAATATGAACAAACATCGTCTAGAAGATGAAGAATATTTAAATCCTTCATTTAGTCAAGGATGTATTTGGTTTCAGCTGCTCGCTTATTTCCGGTACTGGGTCTGTTTTGCACATTTCAACAAAAGAGGTTTTACAAAAATTTGTGTTTCAGAATTTGATGTGATATTACAGCATCTTATCTCATGTTAGGAAATCCTAAGCTTCTCAATTAATCACGGCAATCAACTGTGGTATCTGTTGCCTAGCAACCGATCATACGTACACCGCTGAAACGTAAACACAATCAAAAATGTAAGTTACAGCTGCTGTTACTGATGTAAAAAATGTCAACACAAAACTAAAGTGTGATAAACGATAATTAGTGGATGCTGAGAGAGCGCCCCCTGCTGTTCATCAGAGCATCGCCGCTCCCCAGTTTCAGTCTCCATTTCCCAAACGCTTTAGCCGAGCGCGCTAACATTGCATTTACATTTATGGCATTTGGCTGACGCTCTTATCCAGAGTGGCTTACAATTTGATCATTTTTACACAGGTAGGCCAAAGTGGTGTTAGGAGTCTTGCCCAAGGACTCCAATTGGTTTAGTGTAGGGGGCTTGCCCTGGTGGGGGATTGAACCCCAGGCTACAGTGTAGAAGGCAGAGGTGTTAACCACTACACTATCCCAACTCCTCCTTTTACTCCTCCTAATTACTCCTCCTAATAAACAGACACACGTTCAGCTCCGCCTCCTCATTACTTTACAGAAAAGTCCGGGTCCGAGGCCCCATGAATGTCGCCAGTGGCGACAGCGGCAAGAGAAACTCCCTAAGATCAGAAGAAAGAAACCTTAAGAGGAACCCATCCACACTGGACAGATATCCTGAAACATGAAGACGACTTCACAAAGTCAGCACCAGTTTGTTGGTCCTCACACTGTTTTTGCTGCAAAGTGAGGACTGTTCTTACACTGAGTGTGTATTAAATAAACACACGTGGCCATCAGAGTTCCACTACATCACGACATGAGATTAGAACAGACATATATTACAGTTCCGTCCCCCAGTGTGTTCTCCCTGGCACTCACTGCTCTTTAGATACAGTTCCCCTTAGTGCACAGAGTGTGAGCGCGCGCACACACACACACACACACACACACACACACTGGGCGCTATCGTGTATCTGCTGTGATGATTCTAACAGATCACATCAGGTCAAAGTATGGACACACTCAATCGGCATATTATCAACTACACACACACACACACACACACACACACACAATCACGTACCTGCTGTGATGATTCTAACAGATCACATCAGGTCAAAGTATGGACACACTCAATCGGCATATCAACCACACACACACACACACACACACACACACACACACACACACACACACACACACACACACACACACACACACAGACACACAGACCCATGCTGGCCCGGAGTGAAGGGGTTTTCCCCGCCACACTTTAAAAGCTGCACTAAACCAGGATAAATCTTTCACATTAAGAATTAAGAGTGGAGAGAAAAATTATTCCAGCTCATTAAACTCAAAATCTCTTTCCAACATGAACTCGTTGTGACATCAGCGGCTAAAATTAAACTCACTTTCACTTAAATTCATCATTTGGTAAATACAAAACAACAGCAGCTGCCTCTTATGCTTTACTTCACTCACTGTAACACGCTTTTATTATTAGTTATAAACTGATATGATCCACAACCAGTGAGTGTATATATATATATATATATACACACACACACACACACACACACACACATATATATATATATATATATATATATATATATATATATATATATATATCTCTCACAGTGACCTGTGTATCCTGGGTGTATCCTGCTGTCATTGACCACTGGGATAAGCTCCAGCTCCCCCAATGACCCAGAAAGATAAGCGGCTTATAAAATGTGTATTGCTGCTGTTGGAACAAAACCTTGTATCTTCATTTTCGTTGTTTTTCAGTTTTTAGCTATTACTCTTTACACTGTGTATAAATTTCATGATGGATGAATCAAGATATCACCAGAAATGACTTGGAAAACATTCTGGTTCCATTGACTTGCATTAGAAGTAAAATAGGTTTTCGACTTCTCCTGTACAGTCACCGTTTGGGAGATACAGGGTTTTGTTCTGACCACAGCGATATAAATGCATATATATATATATTTTACACATGCACACACAATATAATCTTTATACTTGTACACATATCTATATATGATATCCAGTAAAAGATGATCAAAATAAACAATAAAGTCATCAACATGAATGAGCAATTCTATATTTTTACATATTATATTATTAACAACAACCAAAAACATTATAAATGCCCAACAATGTCAACTGTAGCAGCAAAAGAGATCAACTCATGAGTTTGAACAGACATTTTCAAACTATTCACAGAAATTTCCAGCTAAAAGTGAACTGAGGAAGAAAGAAGTGGTCCAGACTAACTTCCACCCCCCGGCCGACACCACCGAGTGTGAGTCATCAGAATGAGGTCAGTGTGATTTTCAGCTCTTTGCCCTGTAACGGTTACTGCTGAGTATTAATACAGGCCACTGAAGTGCGTTAAAAAGACGAGGCCAGCCTGGCTTTGTTCTTTAGGGTGGATAACGATGACCTGTCCACTGGGAAAAAGAGATGTCCAGCCATCTGCTACTCGTGTGTGGATCTGTCTGTGAGTAGTGTTTGGATAAATTGAGGCCTGTTTTCAGCGACGGTGTAAAAACTCAAACTTTCTAAATATCATTTTTATCGGGGGGCTAAAACTTTTGTACAGCGCTGTGTGTTAGTCAGTGTGTCGTTTACGAACTCCAACAGTGAAGATATTAAAGTGTCTCATTAAAATACAGCACAGTCTCACTGTGAGAGAGAGTGTGTGCGCGTGTGTGTGTGCGCGTGTGCATGTGTGTGTGTGTGCGCGTGTGTGTGCGTGTGTGTGAGTGTGTTTGTGTGTGTGTGTGTGTTTGTGTGTGTGTGTGTTTGTGTGTGAGTGTGTGTGTGTGTGTGTGAGTGTGTTTGTGTGTGTGTCAGTGTGTCAGTGTGTTTGTGTGTGTGTGTGTTTGTGTGTGAGTGTGTTTGTGTGAGTGTGAGTGTGTTTGTGTGTGTTTGTGTGTGTCAGTGTGTGTGTGTTTGTGTGTGTCAGTGTGTGTGTGTTTGTGTGTGTCAGTGTGTGTGTGTGTGTGTTTGTGTGTGTGTGAGTGTGTTTGTGTGTGTGTGTGTGTGTGTGTTTGTGTGTGTTTGTGTGTGTCAGTGTGTGTGTGTTTGTGTGTGTTGTTCCAGGAAGAAATCTTTCACACTCATTTAAAACACACTGCAGTGTCAAAGGTCACTTAAAACATTTAAAATAATGACTCTCTCTCTCCCCCCCCCCTCTCCCCCCCCCCCCCCTCTCTCTCTCTCCCCCCCTCTCTCCCCCCCCCCCCTCTCTCCCCTCTTACACACTTTTACAGTCTTCACTATAGACTTATAACAGAAACAACATACAGAGTTAAACACGCCTCATATAAACACTCCTTTCTACTGTACTGAGGGTTTAGTGGTGTCGCAAGAGAGAGAGGGAGAGAGAGAGGAGAAGAGAGGGAGAGTACAACCAACACAAGTAACAGGGAGAAAACCAGTGTAAAAAGAAAGCAAGAAAAAGAGGGAGAGAGAGAAAGAGTAGGAGACAAATAAAAGTGAGGGACAGACAAATAAAAGAGGAAAGATAAAGACAGAGTGATTAACAGCTGTAATGCGGATGAGAGTAAAAGGAGGTGAGACACAGCGAGCAAAAAGAAGAGAGAGAGGAGAGGAAGACGAAAACGAGAAGAAATAGAGACAGGATGAGAAGAAAGCAGAGAGAGCGTGGGGGGTGCGGGATGAATGCAGAGCATATGGAAGAGATCAGAGTGATGTGATGGACAGGCAGCATGCAGAGAGACGGAAGCGTGGGCTTCACACCACACTGCAGCATACCACAGCCTGACTGCGTGCGTTCTTGTACTGCTATACTTGTGAGGACCCCATGTCCTCACTATGTTAGCCTTGAGCAGGTATTGTTTTCATCACAATTACTTTTTTTAAAGAAAACTAAACGAGCAGAAAAAACTGCCTCTGGTAGACTGAGGTTAAGGTTAGGGTTTAGGTTTAGGTTCAGGTTTTGTATTATTTAGCTACAGTAACACAAAAATCAATAGAAGTCTATGGACGTCCTCATATGTACAGCAAGACAAATGTGTGTGTGTTGTGTGTGTCATATGTCTTCATCCGTTAATACACACTCATCTGTGTGTGTGTGTGTGTGTGTGTGTGTGTGTGTGTGTGTGTGTGTGTTGTGGTACATGAAGAACGCTACCGGGAAGGTCCATTAAAACCACGTGACCTGGAGCTGAACGATATGATGAGCAGTAACACTGTCTGATGTCTCCATCTCGATACGGTACGAGAAGAGATGGATTATTATTAAAACTGATTATTCTAGATATTAATTTTATTAGAACTTCTCTCAATGAAAATTTTATTTTAAATTTATTATCTGGATGATAATTTTTAGAAATTCATTCTGGATATTAATTTCATTAGAAGTTCATTCTGGATGATAATTTTATTAGAAATTCATTCTGGATATTAATTTCATTAGAAGTTCATGTCTGGATGATAATTTTATTAGAAATTCATTCTGGATATTAATTTCATTAGAAGTTCATTCTGGATGTTAATTTTATTAGAATTTTATTCTGGATGTTATTTTTTTTATCAGAATTTTATTCTAGATATTTATTTTATTAGAACTTCTCTTGATGAAAATTTTATTAGAAATTCATTCTGGATATTAATTTCATTAGAAGTTTATTCTGGATGTTAATTTTATTAGAAATTCATTCTGGATATTAATTTCATTAGAAGTTAATTCTGGATGATAATTTTATTAGAAATTCATTCTGGATATTAATTTCATTAGAAGTTTATTCTGGATGTTAATTTTATTAGAAATTCATTCTGGATATTAATTTCATTAGAAGTTCATTCTGGATGATAATTTTATTAGAACTTCTTGATGTTCTCCAGTTTTCCTAGTCAGAGTAGTAGTTCTAAAGATCTCTTCATTGTTCTTGATCAGCTAACATTCCTCTAAGTTTGTTTACGGTGCTCTAGATGATCTGAGAGCTGTCAGGCTGATCAGGACGAGCAGATTACAGCCATTCCTGCTTTAATCTGAAGCAGATTTGTGTTAAATTACTGTACACAGTGATTCAGAACGTCTGGACTGTATTGTGAGTTCATTCTCTGTTTCTAACTCAGGTTCAGCCAAAGTGCTGGAAACAGACTTTTTTTCTCAATTGCAAAAATACAAAAGACGTGTTATGAAAAGTGTGAAGGTTAGCAGAAAGTTTGCTTGTGTCGGCATGTTAAAATCATTTTGCAGGGCTGGGTGAAGAAAACAGTAACTCTCTGTGAGGCGTAATTATGTGTGCGTGAGTGATTATGAGGTTTAATGTTTTTTTTTTTTTAATAGTTTTCCAGCTGTGATTAGATTTAAAGGTGAGATTCAGGCTCAGGTTTAATGAAAGTGAACAAAATTCAGCTGTTCAAACTCAGAACACTGTTTAAACCTGAAAAATCTGACGGGCCTGAATTGACTCTCATTAACCCCTAACATCAAATCATCTCTGATTCTGAGATTCAAATTCATTTTGGGTCATTCTCCAT
>NC_051233.1:32603162-32620662 GCF_015220715.1 Pygocentrus nattereri | reverse complement strand
TTCATCACCATTACCATTAGGCTCATCACCATCTCCATCATCACCATCACCATCAACGTTAACAGCCACTTCACATCACCACATCACCATTATTATGCTTTATTACCATTATCATTAGCTTCACCACCATCCCCACCCCTATAATCACCATCACCATCCCCATCATCACCATCACCATCCACGTCAACAGCCACATCACCTTCCACATCACCATTATTATGCTTTATTACCATTATCATTAGCTTCACCACCATCCCCATCCCCATAATCACCATCACTATCAATGACATCCCCATCAACACCGCCCACGTTACCATCACCATGATGATTATTTCATTACCATTATCATTCGCCTTATCATCATCCCCTAACCACCATCCCCATCCCCATCTTAATCATCACCATCCGCATCACCATTATGACTTCGTTACTTTTATTATTAACTTCATCGTCTTTATCATCATAATGATAATCATGGCCATCACCGCCGTGTGAGACAGAACTGGATGCAAACGCTTACATCACTCCACTGACTTGAACAGAGATTTTACAACATGGTACGACAGGGTTTTTAATAGAGCTCAGGTAAACGTCTCGACTCCCGGCCTCTTAAACTAACTAACACCGTGTCTAACAGCAAGTGATGCGGCGACAATGATAACAGAAGCAAAACGCTCCCATTATAATCAGTGAAGCTGTCTACACCAGCTGCGAGCTGCAGTGCACGATGCGGTGCGATGCAACATTTTTGACGGCCTCCCTGTTTCTATTTTTGACGTCTCGCTTCGCTCTGCCATTCCACCTTAAAATGAGGAGAGAGTCATCGAAAAAGCAAAGGAGAGATCTCTACAACCACACACCCTGGTTATTTCACAAACTTGGGGGAAAATAAGATTGAACTGTGTGCCAAAAGGTTATCACACTCATCAAGATCATCAACATCATCTCCATATCACATCATTACCATCATCACCACCACCACTGTCATACCCACAACTATCACCACCACCACAATCTTCACTATTACCCTTGTCAAGGTTCTTAATATCATCTCCACACCACATTTTTCCCCCATAATGATCATCACTGTCACCACCACCACCACCACCCTCATCAAGATCATTATCAACATCATCTTCATATCATTACCATCATCAAATTCATCACTGTCATCAACACCACCACTATCATTACAACCATCACAATCACACTCATCAAGATCAATATCAACATCATCTTTAGATCACATCATTACCATGATCAGCATCATCACCGTCATCACCACCACCATCATCATCACCACCACTATCATTACAACCATCACAATCACCCTCATCAAGATCATCAACATCATCTCCATATCACATCATTACCATCATCACCACCATCACTGTCATACCCACAACTATCACCACCACCACAATCTTCACTATTACCCTTGTCAAGGTTCTTAATATCATCTCCACAACACATTTTTCCCCCATAATGATCATCACTGTCACCACCACCACCACCACCACCCTCATCAAGATCAATATCAACATCATCTTTAGATCACATCATTACCATGATCAGCATCATCACCATCATCACCACCACCATCATCATCACCACCACTATCATTACCACCATCACAATCACCCTAATCAAGATCAATATCAACATCATCTTTAGATCACATCATTACCATGATCAGCGTCATCACCGTCATCACCACCAACAAGATCAACATCACCACCATGATTACCACCATCACAATCACCCTCATCAAGATCAATATCAACATCATCTTTAGATCACATCATTACCATGATCAGCATCATCACCGTCATCACCACCAACAAGATCAGCATCACCACCAAAACCCTCATCAAGGTCTTTATCCACCATCATCACGACAACCATCATCATCACCACAATCACCATCACTTTCACCCTCATTACCGCAGGATAAAATTACAAATAATCAAAGTACCATGTTTCTATGTTTAACTATAATTTAGCCAAGTTAGCCAAATTGGTAAGGTACCCTTAAGGTTACCACTTATATGTCCTATAGGCTACTGATATCACATTCAAACTGTTGTATTTATTATAAATATATATATTATTTTATTCATTGAGTGCCTTAAATATCCAAATAAAATGGCTTTATACACTGAGAATAACGGCATAACTAGGATTCTCACCTATTTTAGCTCATTTAGTTCACGTAGTTTGGTCACTTTTTGGCGTAACGTACGCACTCGACGTTTCCTGATGCGAAGCGAGGCGACATTTGGGCGCTTGCTCGCTGTTGGGCCACCGCGGAAGACCTTAGTGAGGCTATTCTGTGAGCAAGCTTAGGAGCTGGAAAACGTTTGGAGACTCTGCAGCATTTCAGTAATAATTTTACCATGACTTATGATGGCATATTTCCTGCATCGGCAAAATGTGGATTGACCCAGTTTTGGTCCAGTGGGATGTTAGCCGTCCCCCCGAGACACTGTGAAAACGCATCAGCGGCCTGAGCTAAAGGCTAAAGGCTACGGAGGACGATGAGGCAAGAACAGAGAGATCATGAGCGACTGTTTCTCAGACAGAGCTGTTATCAGAGAGCCGATCATCAGACACTATAAAGGAGAAAATAAGTTCCATTTTAAAACATCCAAAGCAATTTCCGCCAGCCTGTCGCCACAGCTGACCCAATACTGATCTCTCTCTCTGCCCCCCTCCACCTTCTCTCCCTCTCTCCGTCCTTCATCTCTGCGGAGGAGAGGTGCTGGAATAATTATGATCTCTTTAGCATGTCAAACAGCGGAAAGCCTATTACACTCAGACTTGGCCACCTTTAGAACAGAGACTTAGTTTGACAGCGGTGGGGAAATATTGGTCTCAATGCTTAAACACATTTGAAGGGTCTGGATACTCTCAATCTACCGTGCGGTGGGGGGGCGGAGGGGATGAGTGAGAGGCCGAGACAAAAACCTTAACCCCCCACTAAATCAAATTTCAGCAGCAGAGCTGGAGCACTAGAATACTAAAGAAAAGCAATAACTATAATGAAAAAACTTGATGACCTAATGGATATTTCACTCTCCTGGAAGCTTTTATCAACCTCGGTCTGCCAGTACTGCACCACAACAAGAGCAAGAGCCATCATCACCTTCGTCATCTTCAACATCAGCACACCTTTATTATGGCATCGCCATAACTGTGGTCACCTCCATCAATATAATCATCCCCATCACCCTTACCAACATCATCACCTCCGTATCACATCATGACCATGATCGGCTTTATCTCCATCTTCCAAACCACCACCATCATAAACTATCACACCACCAAAATCATCACTTTCACCCTCATTGAGATCATCAACATCATATCACTGAGGGGTACCTGGTTTGCTGTGATGTAATGTAGTGCAGCATTTAAAGTGGGACGCTGGGTAAGAAAAGCTCACTGTAGCAGTGACTCTAGGCTGGACGGCCTGTTTGGAGCATCTGAACATTCAGGACTGAAGCCCTGAAGATGCAGCTCTAACAGCTCCAGCGCTGAGAAATAAAACACTGGAAATCTCAGTAAATAAACTTTATATTAGTCTTTACGCTCTCCAAGCTGGGGCTGACGTCTCTGGCACCGACAGCGTAACATTATATTAACACTACTTATAATGCGTAATATTAGCAATTCATAATGTATAATAAACACGGCTGTAAGGTGAAATTCAGTGTAGTTCATTTTTATAAATATTTATAACCATGCTTCTAATGCCTTACGAATGAGTTATAATGTGTCTATAGATGCTTACAAGCATGACATTCATAGAAAGTGTTACTGAAATTCCTTAAGAATGGCTGATTCTCAGAATCAGGTCCATCGTCACCGTCACGTCCTCACAGAATAAGCCTAGCATGTTAGCATCATCACCATGACCACCATCACCACCATCATCATCACTATCATCAGCCATCACAGCCATCACAGCCATCTCCACCCCACGCCAATATTCATGTCCAGGCAGGCATGACGCTCATAAAAATCCCCAAATTGTTCAAATTTGTGCGCGGTCGTCCACTTTAAAGCCCTTTAACTCGAGTTCTTCCTCTTCAGCGCTGCTGCAGCGGGTCTCCACAGATAGTTGAGCGCTCGGAAACGCTAATATCTGTTTGAAATATGAACTTTTCACCCAAACTTTATCTCAGCTAACAGCTGAATTTATACTACAGTTACCCTAGAAGAGGAATATGGAATGGAAAAACTAACATCACATCTATCATTTCAAACCACCTGTCTCTTTCACTTGCACACACACGAGTCGGGGGGTGAGGGGGAGTGGGTTGAGGTGTTTGATGTTGGTTCAGGGGCTCATAAATCACATTTGTGTGTGTGTGTGTGTGAGAGAGAGTGTGTTCTTGTTCGTTTTAGCCCTAACATTTCCCAAGACATCATAAAGTTCTTCAGATCGTGAGGTGAGGGGGAGGGGAGGGGGGGAGCCTCAGATAAAGTTGGAGAGCTGTTTCGTGTTGAGTCAGCAGTTCAGTTTCAGAGAGTTAAAGCATTTACTTTTCACTTTGCGCTTCAGGGCTGAAGTTAAAGCGTCTGAGCGCTCGTGCTCGCGCCGTCTTCACGCCCGTTTCCTCCCAGCCTCTTCCCCAAACGTGTCCCGGCCCGGCCTGAACTCGCAACGCTCCAATCGGCTCCCGCTCTGACAACCCTGCGGGCTATAGATCAGGCCTGCGGCCATACAGGTGAGCACAGGTCACCTCGCCTCACCTGCCGCTGATTAAAATTCCTCAGATGAGCTCACGCCAGGCAGCATTCTGGAGCGGCCATAAATCTCGAGCTCGAGGAGGGTCCACTAAGATCGACACCAGCCACGTCTCAAAGCTGAGGATGCAGCCGTGGCTAAGTGATGACCCTCTGGTGCTTCAATAACGATTTGAAGCTGGGAGTCCAAGACAGAGCTGGCCTTGCAGGCTGTTGGGGGGTAGGTTGCCCCGCCATCTCCCCACATCACGATTTTAGTTCCGATTCTCAGTCTGACTCTGTGCTGGTCGGTTCTAGTCTGCAGATGTTCGGATCAGTCGGAGTCAACAGCTGGAGAGAGTCCAGTCGTGTTTGAGGGGCGCAGACTCAGATTTTTGGCCTCCTGATCGTGGATCAGTGACTCAATCTGAACAGACTCCTCCCCCAGCCAATGAAAAGAGAAAGAAAAGAACACAAGTAAACAAAGAAAAGAGTCGAAAAGTCTCTCACGTGTGCAGCGAAGCTTTTGAATGAGCCGAGTTTAAGACACAATCGAGTTTATGCTCATTTAACCCTCTAAAAAATACCAAACTGACCACATTTTTAAATCAATGACCTTCACTTAAACACGTTTACCTGCTGCGCCGTTACTGTATCAGTGCAAACGGCAGAGAAAACAGCAGCGGTCACTACACGTTTGGCACGTGTGGCCGTCCCGTGGTTTATAATAATAAATGAGGTGTTTTGCTTGTTTTATACAACATATTTGAATGACATTGTTCATGTACACCATGTTGGGGTCTATATGTCTTAACAGTCACGGTTCCCTTTAAATCTTTCATTTAAAAACTTTAAATTCAAATTTATTCTTCATTATAAACTCTGGGGCCGCAGCATCTCGACACTCATGGCTTGTTTTTCAACTTCTTCAGAGCTGCGTATCAAGGATCGTGGGAGACTGAAGGTCTTGAAGGAAAACCAGCTGTGTCCTTCAATTTCTCACAAACAAAAGACGCATTTCTCCGCCACAAAACCTACAAAACGAAGCAGCCTTCAGTGACATAACAGCTCAGAAATGCGGCCATCCTCGGGTGCATTCTCAGTAATGAGGAACGGCCAGGAGTGTCGGGCCGGGTCGCTCCAAAAACCTTGAATATAAATTGGTTACCACCAATTTCACGATAACACTCTCTCTCGGGTTCTATTGCTTAAATAACTAAGCAGAGTTCCTCGCATCAAAATAAGAGTTTAGGCCCTCAGACGATTTCAGCAAACTGCAAGTGACTATAGCCAAAATAAACACTTGCCAATGTTCCCTGAGCTTTACCCCGAGTGGTCTGCTGGTTAGCTAAGCACAGTTTATTAGTTGATTAAGTGATCACGGCGCCCGGGGAACCCCTGGGGGGGTTGGGTGTCTTGCTCAAGGACACCTCAGTCATGGACTGTCGGCCCTGGGGATCGAACCAGCAACCTTCCGGTCACAGGGTCAGATCCCTAACCTCCAGCCTATGACTGCCCCAAGATAAGATAAATCAACCAGTGTTAGCTTAGCATTGTCCACATCTGTCAAGCTCCATAAGGATGGGTCAAAACACTGCAGACTTCAGCAGGCTACCACCTTAAACTCACCCGACTGAGCTCATCAACTAGTTTGCAAGGCCTTCGTGAACTGAATTCAGACCGTTAGATGAGGCTGATCTCTGCAGCTCTTCGGCCCGGAAGGTCTCCAGCTTGACACGCCTACTTTAGCCTCGTGGAAGGGTGGTCTGCTAACTGGCTCAGTCTAGCTTAGCTGTTTTCTACCTTCTAAGTTTAGCTACCTTTCATGCCGCAGGGGTCCCAACTCGTTTTCGGGAGGTCCCAAGCCAACACGTTTTCTTCCACATCGATTTTTCCCTGCATGATTTGAATTATGAGGTTGTTAAGACGTAATGGACATCATAAGGCTGGCAATGCCACCAAATTATGGGACATAAAACAGCAATTAATTAATTTTGCACATGGAGCCATAACATCCTGGTTTTGCCACTAGCAGGCGAAGATCCTATGCTGTAGAACTGATGGAGGAAACTGGCGCCGAACCCGGAGCTCCTTATTTGAGCTCAGTGCCGATTATGAAATGACGCATAACCTCAAAGGTCTAATAGAGGCGAGTGTTGAGTTTCATTAGGGTGGAAGGTGTGAACTCGACTCTAAAACATTTCCCTCAGTGCTCATGTACCAGCAGAGGGATTAAAACTGCTCACGAGAGTGAAAAAGATATGCAGGCCGTCTTTCACAGCATTCTCAGACGCATATCTGATATCATCACTTCTGAAATGCAGATAGATTCTGTCGCCAGTCGGGTTGATTGTCTTGTCTTGTCTATCCTGGACATTCCAGAGCTTTCAATCAATAGCTCATCTCACATCCCCATAAACTTTGTTTTTGTGGTCTCTACCCAGCCTCGCATACCGCCGTCTGCCTCATAAACCTCAAATAAGGCCGCAAATAACATTTATTTCTTCATTCTAGTGACAACTTTTTTTTTTTTTTTTAGATAAATAGACTTTTCTGCCTTTCTTGGTTACATTAGAACAGCATCATATTCCTCTCGTTGATTTTTATCATCTTTACTAAAGAGGTTTTTTTACTTGTTTTAAGTAATTTTATCCCATAAAATGTGATTGAGCAGAATTATTTTCCAATATAGTGAAACAAGTTTGCTTGATAAAACTGAACAAATCACTACTTTCTGTTGGAATTAGGTTTATAAACATGGCATTAGTGTTCTCCTCCAAGCGTGTTGAGCCCCAATGACAGAGGACTAGCGGCAGTTTAAAACATGCAGTGGAGCTTCACATGGCTCAGATGTAGATGCTTCAATAGACCGGCACTCTTACAACACACTGAAAGAACCACACACATGGTTCTTTGCATGATAATATGTTTCTTCAGATTCGTACAGAATGTGTTGTATGTGGTTCTATACAGAACCTTTTTAAAAAGGGTGTTGCCAGGCAGTTGCTGTGGTATTTTATATGGTTGCTAGGGTGTTGATAAATATTAGCTGTGGAAGGTGGTTTCTGTGGTTTCCCAGGTGGTTGATAAGGTGTTGCTAGGCATTTGGTATGGTATCCCAGATAATTGCTAGGCGATTGCTGTAGTATCCCTGGTGGATGCTGAGGTGGTTGCTATACTATCACAGGTGGTTGCTATGGTGTTGTCAGCCGGTTGCTATGATATCCCAGGTGGCTGTTAAGGTGTTGGAAGATTGGAAGATAGTTGCTTTGGTACCTCTGGTATTGCTACGGTATGCAAGGTGGTTGCTATGGTGTCCCGAGTGGTTGCTAGGCGGTTGGTATGGTAGCCATGCAGTTTGCTATACTGTTGCTAGGTAGTTGTTGTGGCATATGGGGTGTTTCTAGTAGCCAAATGTGTTGTTGAAAATGAATGGGAATCTATGAGAGGAATGAGGGATGAAAACACAGAGAGGAGTGGAGGTCAGTATGGCTGTGCAGTAGAGTTTGAGGACCTGCCATGAGTGACTTCATGCAGTTTGGTGGCAGTCGGGCAAAGAAATAATAGAGCTTGGGTGAGGACGAAAATGAATGGGACTATATGGGAGAAGCAGAACTTGAGTAGAAGTTCAGTAGATTTAATTGTAAATAACAAAGACTGTATGAAAACCTTATGTCGGGTCAAAAAGCTGTATTCAATTACACCATTCCTGATCAGACTGAACATTCCAAAGCTGGAACGGTGCAAAAATCTCGAAAAATCCGGCAGCCGTGATGTTATTGGCGATAACACATTACCTCGAGCGTTCTACTGCTTTAATACAACAGTTAAATAAATACAGTAAGAAATGAATAAACTGGCCGTGAACGCAGCGTTTAATATGTTTTAATGTTCAGCTCCTTCCTCCAAATTATAGCTCCTTAACGAGCAGCTTGTTGCTACGTCAGAGTAACGAGCTCCGCCCACTCGCTGCTCAGCCTGCTGTAGGCGGACCATGAAACTGGCCCAATATCAGGTTCAGCTCAGTTTGGTCAGTTTCTCCAGATCAGTATTAATGTTGTTTTGTTCCAGCCGGTCTGTAAAGCTTCTTACAGCCCGTTTAGTTTGGCGAATGGTGTTGGGTTCATTTCTGGCTGATTCCAGGTTGTTCAGCTGTTCTTCTGTCACAGCCGCCGACTGAAAAGCTGCTCAGTGGAAACGACAGTTTGGGAATTTAGTGTCGTCTCATCGACCGACCAAATCGGCTGTCGGTCAAATGTGGTCTTAACAGTGTCCGTTTTCTGTTTGTGACAAAGAAGTAAAACCGTTAAATGGCTTAAGCGTCTCCTACAGCGGTCAAAGTGGTTGCTTAGCAACGGCGTCTCAGTAGAGTGATACAGTGTAAAAAAAGACGTTATGGTGAAATAAGAGCACCGTTAGAGCGCCTCTCAACCAATCAGCTTGCATGACCGGAACTACCTGCTGCATAATGTGCAGTCACTAATAATTAAGACACAATAATGGTTCTATAGCACCACATCATTCCAAAGAACCCACTGCGGCACGTTTAAAGAATAGACCAGGACACTGACTCTGCATTCTGTGTCTCAATTTCCTCCAGCTTTGTTTTCTTTGAGCCGTCGAAGAACAAAACAATCAGCCAAGCTAATCACCGCCAAGCTGCTCGGACGGCGCAGGCAGAGTCCCCCTTATTACACAAACGATTACTCTGTTTGCTTTTCTTCACAGACAGTAAAAGCCTTTCGCTTCCAACGTAAACAAGCTGCTCGTAATTTCATAATACAAACAAATCTGCACATCCAGCACAAACCGCACTACGGGACAGAGCTGTGGTAAATGCTGTGTAATGATTTGTGTAATCGTTCTCCCAAGACAAAATTTGCTCAGCGTCTCCAGTTCGGCTTTGGATGAGAATTTGGAGAGCAGATTATTATCATATTCACTTCTACTCACACTCCACAGACCAACAACTAATAAAGATGGTTTTACTTGAACATTAAAGGGCCTGAAGGATGGAATTTTTCTCACGCTTCTTTAGTAAGTTTGATGTAGGATGTATTAGTTAACTAGTCGACTCACTGCTCGGCGACGACACTAAGCTTGTTGACGAGTCACTGATGGCATGATCATGATCAGGGAAGATGACGGGGAGGAGCCTGGTGATTTCTGTATCTGGTTTCTGGAAGGCTAGGTCTCTTTGTAAAGGGCACATCACGCCCTACTGACCTGTGACCTTCAGCTTCATTCTACCATTGCTCCATTGATCTACAGAGCTTCAAAGATCAGATACTGAACGTCGTTATTTTCTGAAGACTACGATAAAAGTCATGTGTGGTAGGAAAGCGAGGTTAACACCCTATAATCCTGTAAAGCTTGAAGTCAGTTACCCTTAGTTCCACTCTAAATTTCTCTGGATCTCCAGAACCTCCACCACAGACGAGCACCTCAGCAAGGCCGCCTAGGGTGCGCCTAAGTCAGATATACATTTACAAGATTACAGGGTCTGGATCTCTGGCTTCCTGAAGGCTAACATTGTGATCTAGGGCTTGTTGGAAATGTGAAACATCACATTCTACTGACCTGAGGAGTTTGGCTTTATTCTAACGTGTCTCTGCCAATCTACAGTGCCTCAAAGATCAGATATTGAAGGCCATTATCTCCCCTTTCCCGAAGACTACAGTAAAAAGTCTTGTTTGTTTGGAGAGGAGACTTAACAACCTATAATCCACTGAAGCTTTAAGTCAGTTACTCTTATTTTCTCTCTAAATTTCCCTGGATCTCCAGAACCTCCACCACAGACAAGCGTCTCAGCAAGGCTGCCTAGTGTGCACCTAGGTCAGATACAAATATGTGAGATTGTGGGGTCCATATCTCTGGTTCCCTGAAGGATAACCATGTGATTCGTTGGAAAGGGCACGTCTCGCTCTACCTGTGGAGTTCTACCGTTTTTTTGCTGATCTACAGAGCTTCAAAGACCAGATCTTGACCACTGTTCCTTTGAAAGACTGCAGTGAAAAGTCGTGTGTCTTTTTAGCTGAAGGATAAAGAGGATGAGCAGTGATCTGATGACGAATTAAGGCTTTGAGAGAGTCCGAGTAAATTCACTTCAGAAATCGGCTCGTTTTATGGCTTTGTAGCTTAAGTGTGTCACGCGCCGGGCCTCAATCTGCACATAACTCTCTGTTAATGACTGTTATTAAAGCAAATTAATTGCGTCCTCACCTGAGATTAGTGCCTTGTTAAGCGCTCTGAACCTCATGCGAATTTGCATATTCGTAAAATTAATCAGCCGTTCTGTGGGTCAGAGAGTTTTACGGCGTCTGTGGCTCAAAGTGTGCTGGGTTTAGTGTCGAGAGGACGCGTCCGTCCGCAGCGCGGTGGCTTTGGACGTCTGAACAAGAACCAATCAATCGATTAACCCTTAGAGCGCCGAGTCAGTCCTGCCCGCATTGTGCTGCTTTATTTTTAAGATCACAGTGGATGCATTTCTGTGTGCTATTCTGGTGCAATAAGGCTGCTGCGTGGCATCGTGTCTTTGTGTATTTTGTATTGTTTGTGTGTTTGTTTTGACGTTTCCCTGCTGGCTGTGGCGTTTGCCGTCATGTCCTTTGTGACAGTGGAGTTTCCAATGATTTTCCAACTGGTGACCGCCTGCTTGAGTGATGAAGTCAGCGGCGCTGTCACTGGGCTGCATTTAGTACCTTTGCAGAGCGGCAGTTTAAGAAAGATACTGTCCAAAATGATACGATTTTAAGAACATTGCTTCCAGAAAGTGGGATAGGGAACGCCGCGATCCATGCTCACGTCTGTGTGATGTTTATGTGGAGATACGGCTGTGTGGTTGGTGAAGCTCAGAGAACCTGTTGATGAGATTGTTTCCCCTCTGCTTTTATGGTATTTAATTTAATAGTCCATTCAGGGGGTCTTAACCTTATATAGCAGTCATTTCTTCACGGTGATGGTTAATGCTCTGCAGGTAAATTATAGTGTTCCTTAAAGCCGTGTAGATATTCATCACAGATTAACGTTAACATCTTACACGAACCTGACGTCAGCTTCTTATTCGCCAGCTTCAAATTTCCATCTTAAATGGTGCATCAGCCAGCATCTTGTTCCAGTTTTTCCGTTCCACCTTAAATGGCTCAGTTATTAAAGTAATGAAAGCTACCGAGAGCCGATCCGTGCAGCCTGGATGAATCGGAGTCTGCGGATTATAACAAACCAAATGTGGTGAAAATGGGTTGAGTAGTAATGAAGCTGTGGCCGATTTAATCCGGAGACTCGTCGCCTCTTAATACCAGGGAATGTGTTCGCAAGCGGTTCTTGACCTCTCCAACATGGCGGACGTGCAGACGCCTCAGATAGAGAACAACAGGCGACGCGGCGTCTCGGTACGTAGCGGTACGGTGCTTCAGCTCCAAACACCACAGGACGGATTTCCGTCCCTCCAGCACCAGCCACTCAACTCCGCTTCCCCAGAACTGAGAGATTAGCATCTAACTGTGCAGCAAAGGCTGTTAGTCAGAATGGAACCGGTTCTGTGGTGAGCCGAGCGGCCGGGGTGCTAGCTAAGCTAATGCCAGGCATTTAGCCTTTCCTGGTTGAACAGTTAGAGACTGGACGTTAAACCTGCACTGCTTTACTGATTTGGTGCCCGTGTGAGCAAAACTCAACTGATTGTTTATTGAGTTTGAAGCACAATATCAATAATGCACGTGGAACCATTCAGCGAATAGCTAAGTCATAAATACAAACACACACACACACACACATACACACGCATACCTATGCGCACACAAACCCAAATAAACACACACTCACTCACTATAACACCCCCAGTTCACCTGAGCTGTGCTGTTGCAGGCTGTGCACAATCATTAGTGCTTAATTACTGCCACTCTGGCAAACCAGTGTGTGTGTATGTGTGTGTGTGTGTGTGTATTCCTCATATATCCAGCCCCAGTATTTAGCTCCCTCTCTGCTAGGTGAGTGTAAGTGTGTGTGTCATTAATATTAATGCTCTAATCTACATGCCTAAGTGGGGCCCAATATGGCAGCACTCATTAAATAATTAATTTGACTGTGCGAATATTCATGAGGATGCTGTTTTCAGGCACACAGCTTTAACACCCAGCAGATGTCAATTATGGCTTTTTTTCCCTCCGCTAATGTAGGCCAGCCCCAATTCCACACCAGCGACACAACACACAGCCCCCCCCCACCCCCCCGAAACACACACACACACACACACACACACACACACAATACAGTGTTCACACTGAACTGAGGCCTGTTAGAAAAGAACTTTCTTCTCCTGTTAAAGTTTTTGCTGCAAAAAAGTACAAAGTCTGTGTTTCTAATAAAGTGGCCAGTGAGAAGAAGGAGGAAGCACCAGGTATGAGTTTTTAATAAAGTGGCCAGTAAGTGGAAGAACAAGGTGGGGGTTTCTAATAAAGTGGCCAGTGAGTGGAAGCACAAGGTGGGTGTTTCTAATAAAGTGGCCAGTGAGTGGAAGCACAAGGTGTGAGTTTCTAATAAAGTGGCCATTGAGTAGAAGCACAAGGTGTTTCTAATAAAGTGGCCAGTGAGTGGAAGCACAAGGTGGGTGTTTCTAATAAAGTGGCCAGTGAGTAGAAGCACAAGGTGGGTGTTTCTAATAAAGTGGCCAGTGAGTAGAAGCACAAGGTGGGTGTTTCTAATAAAGTGGCCAGTTAATGGAAGCAAAAGGTGAGTGTTTCTAATAAAGTGGCCAGTGAGTGGAAGCAAAAGGTGGGAGTTTCTAATAAAGTGGCCAGTGAGTTGAAAGCACAAGGTGGGTGTTTCTAATAAAGTGGCCAGTAAGTGGAAGCACAAGGTGGGTGTTTCTAATAAAGTGGCCAGTGAGTGGAAGCACAAGGTGGGTGTTTCTAATAAAGTGGCCAGTGAGTGGAAGCACAAGGTGGGTGTTTCTAATAAAGTGGCCAGTTAGTGGAAGCACAAGGTGGGTGTTTCTAATAAAGTGGCCAGTGAGTTGAAAGCACAAGGTGGGTGTTTCTAATAAAGTGGCCAGTGAATGCAGTATCTAAGTGTGGTCTGTTGTGAACAGGGTGTGTGAACAGTGCTGGTGAAAAGACCCGAGTAACCACTGGACTTAGAAGAGAATGTGATTTACATTAATTCTATTGGTCATCCGTCCCAGACAATTCGTTATTTCTAACATTGTGTAATAAAACTGATTTAAAATGAATAATCTAACAGTTTTATAATTTAGTAAAAGAAAAAATATAGCATTATAAATTATGTGCCTGTTGGTTAAAATTCATTTTTATATTCATGGACTTCATAAATTTCAGAATTAAAGGACAAGCAGTGACCTCATTAATATTCATACTACACATTGTACTCTCTGCAGCCTGAGTTTCCAGAAAGATTCATTTTCAGTCAAACTCTGGATGTAGAACCCAGTTAAAGTTCACAGATAAAAATAATAATAATTAATAATAATAATGAATAAGTTGGCTTATTAAGTCATTGCTATGCAATCCTGGACATCTACTAAGATGTCATTGCTAATCACAGGTGGTTGTTAAAGTGTTGCTAGACTGCTGCTCATCATATCCCAGGTGGTTGTTAAGGTATTGCTGTGTTTTTACTATGGTGTGCCAGGTGGTTGCTAAGGTGTTGCTAGGCCATTGCTTTAGTACCCCAAGTGGTTGCTGAAGGTGTTGCTAGGCCATTGCTATAACATCCCAGGTGGTTGCTGAAGGTGTTGCTAGGCCATTGCTATAACATCCCAGGTGGTTGCTGAAGGTGTTGCTAGGCCATTGTTATAGTATCCCAGGTGGTTGCTGAAGGTGTTGCTAGGCCATTGTTATAGTATCCCAGGTGGTTGCTGAAGGTGTTGCTAGGCCATTGCTTTAGTACCCCAAGTGGTTGCTGAAGGTGTTGCTAGGCCATTGCTATAGTATCCCAGGTGGTTGCTGAAGGTGTTGTTAGGCCATTGCTTTAGTACCCCAAGTGGTTGCTGAAGGTGTTGCTGGGTCATTGCTATAATATCCCAAGTGGTTGCTGAAGGTGTTGCTAGGCCATTGCTATAGTATCCCAGGTGGTTGATGAAGGTGTTGCTAGGCCATTGCTTTAGTACCCCAAGTGGTTGCTGAAGGTGTTGCTAGGCCATTGCTATAATATCCCAGGTGGTTGCTGAAGGTGTTGCTAGGTCATTGCTATAGTATCCCAGGTGGTTGCTGAAGGTATTGTTAGGCCATTGCTTTAGTACCCCAAGTGGTTGCTGAAGGTGTTGCTAGGCCATTGCTATAATATCCCAGGTGGTTGCTGAAGGTGTTGCTAGGTCATTGCTATAGTATCCCAGGTGGTTGCTAAAGTGTTGCTGGACTGCTGCTCATCATATCCCAGGTGGTTGTTAAGGTATTGCTGTGTTTTTACTATGGTGTGCCAGGTGGTTGCTAAGGTGTTGCTAGGCCATTGCTTTAGTACCCCAAGTGGTTGCTGAAGGTGTTGCTAGGCCATTGCTATAACATCCCAGGTGGTTGCTGAAGGTGTTGCTAGGTCATTGCTATAATATCCCAAGTGGTTGCTGAAGGTGTTGCTAGGCCATTGCTATAGTATCCCAGGTGGTTGATGAAGGTGTTGCTAGGCCATTGCTATAACATCCCAGGTGGTTGCTGAAGGTGTTGCTAGGTCATTGCTATAATATCCCAAGTGGTTGCTGAAGGTGTTGCTAGGCCATTGCTATAACATCCCAAGTGGTTGCTGAAGGTGTTGCTAGGCCATTGCTATAATATCCCAGGTGGTTGCTGAAGGTGTTGCTAAGCCATTGCTATAATATCCCAGGTGGTTGCTGAAGGTGTTGCTAGGTCATTGCTATAGTATCCCAGGTGGTTGCTGAAGGTGTTGCTAGGCCATTGCTTTAGTACCCCAAGTGGTTGCTGAAGGTGTTGCTAGGCCATTGCTTTAGTACCCCAAGTGGTTGCTGAAGGTGTTGCTAGGCCATTGCTTTAGTACCCCAAGTGGTTGCTGAAGGTGTTGCTAGGCCATTGCTATAATATCCCAGGTGGTTGCTGAAGGTGTTGCTAGGTCATTGCTATAGTATCCCAGGTGGTTGCTGAAGGTGTTGTTAGGCCATTGCTTTAGTACCCCAAGTGGTTGCTGAAGGTGTTGCTAGGCCATTGCTATAATATCCCAGGTGCTTGCTGAATGTGTTGCTAGGCCAATGCTGTAGTGTCCCAGGTGGTTACTAAGGTGCTGCTAGGCTTTACTATGTTGTTTCAGGTGCTTGCTAAGGTGTTGCTAAGTCTTTGCTATAAGTATCTCAGGTGGTTAATACAGCGTTGCTGGGCTGCTGGTATCATGTCCCAGGTGGTTGCTAAGGTGTTGCTATTCTGCAGCTATGATCTTCCAGGTGGTCACTAAGGTGTTTCTAGGTTTTTGCTATAGCATCCCAGGTGGCTGCTCAGTTATTGCTAAGCTGTTGCTATAGCACCCCGGGGGGGGGGGGGGGGGGGGGGGGGGGGGTCTCAAGTTGTTGCGAGGCCTTTGCTATAGTATGCCAGGTGGTTGCTAAGGTGTGGCTAGGCTGTTGCTATGGCTCCCAGGTGGTTGCAAGGTCATTCTTGTAGAGGCACTATGATCTTGCAGAGTTATGTGGTTTTTGAAAACTGTGACCTGTTAAAATCGTACAACAAAAACGAAATATAATAACAACAATAAGAAGAAGATGACGTAGTAGTAATTAGTGAAGAACAGCGTCAAGCCAACTCAGTAATCATTTGCCTGAATATAACAGCTGTACCACTTAAGGTGGAATGGAAAATTCACATAAGAAGCCACTTTGAGCTGCGCTGATGGACGCTGGATGGACTAAGAAGCTCCACTGCAGTTCCATCACATAAATATATAAATATATGACGCATATCCATGTTTTTTCATGAGCAGAAATGAAAGCATAATGAATTATTATTTATTTACTTTTAACAGCCACACAGAATTATGACATTTCTCTCATTACCATAATGCACTTCTTCTCCCGAGTGGGCGATTTTAACAACTATTGAGTTTTTACTGATGTTAATTTAATGCGATTCGCTCATTAAAATTCACTGTTATTTAATCGCAGCTATTCTTTTTGTTCGCTTTTAACATAAAACATCAGCACAAGCCACCATTATTATATTAGTGACTCTGCAAGTCCAGATCACTTTGATCCTTTTTAATTCATTTAACATCATTCCCATGGTAACTAGGGGGAGGATGCTGGGTCCGGGATTTATACAGGTTCCTGGTTTGACGTTAAAAGCTCTCCTTTCTTCTCCCAGTTCAGTAACTCCTTCTCCTCATGGGAGGTGAAGGGGAATACCGCAGATTTTCCAAAATACTACAATAACTCATAGTGTGCGGTGTAATCAGAGAGATTCAGAGCAGCTTGGTGTGAAACGGTTCAGACGTCTTTACAGTGGTGCTGATGGGAACCAGGTGTCACCATGACTACAACACAGATATAGACATTTTATTTACTATCTAGAACCACCTGAGAACCTACATGAGTCTTCTGAGTTCATATGGAATGTTGATTATGGAAAAATAGTGGAAAATCTGGAATAATACGTTTTCTTTGGGGACTATTTTGCCTCACAGCGCCCTGCAGGTTGTGTATCCCTCCACCACGAATGGAGTTTAAGGCCATCTTCTCAAAACTGGACGTCTGTCGTTGACTTTGTTGTTGCCAGCATCATGTAACAAAAAAACGATTTCCAATTAATAATCTTAGCATAGA
>NC_051233.1:32580662-32588162 GCF_015220715.1 Pygocentrus nattereri | reverse complement strand
TGTCTGTGTGTGTGTGTTTGTATGTCTGTGTGTGTGTGTGTGTGTTTGCATGTCTCTGTGTGTGTGTGTGTGTTTGTATGTCTGTGTGTGTGTGTGTGTGTGTTTGCATGTCTCTGTGTGTGTGTGTTTGTATGTCTCTGTGTGTGTGTGTGTGTGTGTGTTTGTATGTCTGTGTGTGTGTGTGTGTTTGCATGTCTCTGTGTGTGTGTGTGTGTTTGTATGTCTGTGTGTGTGTGTGTGTGTGTTTGCATGTCTCTGTGTGTGTGTGTTTGTATGTCTCTGTGTGTGTGTGTGTGTGTGTGTGTGTGTGTGTGTGTGTGTGTGTGTGTGTGTGCGTGCGTGTGTGTGCGTCAGAGATGCAGATTCAGTGGAACTCGCTGCTGGCAGCATTAAAATTAGATCTCCAGTCAGAGCCTGTTGTTTTCAGCAGGGCAGCACATGTTGGTGATTTACTGTGTCTGTGTGATTTTTATTTATTTAAAGTTGAAACATTTTCTTTCTACTTTCTAATCTGAGCTTCATCTCCACATGACCTGAAATGTTTCCCGCTGACAATGTAATACAAAGCAAAATACACAGTATAGTAGACCGTTTAACAGAGTATATACTGTAAAGTATACAGTGTAAAGACATTGTAGTGGAGTATACACTGTAAAATATACAGTGTAAAGACATTGTAGTGGAGTATATACTGTAAAGTATACAGCGTAAAGACATTGTAGTGGAGTATACACTGTAAAGTATACAGCGCAAAGACATTGTAGTGGAGTATCCACTGTAAAGTATACAGTGTAAAGACAGTGTAGTGGAGTATACACTGTAAAGTATACAGCGCAAAGACAGTGTAGTGGAGTATACACTGTAAAGTATACAGCGTAAAGACAGTGTAGTGGAGTATACACTGTAAAGTATACAGCGCAAAGACAGTGTAGTGGAGTATACACTGTAAAGTATACAGCGTAAAGACAGTGTAGTGGAGTATACACTGTAAAGTATACAGCGTAAAGACATTGTAGTGGAGTATACACTGTAAAGTATACAGCGTAAAGACATTGTAGTGGAGTACACACTGTAAAGTATACAGCGTAAAGACAGTGTAGTGGAGCATACACTGTAAAGTAAACAGCGCAAAGACAGTGTAGTGGAGCATACACTGTAAAGTATACAGCGTAAAGACAGTGTAGTGGAGTATACACTGTAAAGTATACAGCGTAAAGACATTGTAGTGGAGTATACACTGTAAAGTATACAGCGTAAAGACATTGTAGTGGAGTACACACTGTAAAGTATACAGCGTAAAGACAGTGTAGTGGAGCATACACTGTAAAGTAAACAGCGCAAAGACAGTGTAGTGGAGCATACACTGTAAAGTATACAGCGTAAAGACAGTGTAGTGGAGTATACACTGTAAAGTATACAGTGTAAAGACATTGTAGTGGAGTATACACTGTAAAGTATACATCACAAAGACAGTGTAGTGGAGTATACACTGTAAAGTATACAGCGTAAAGACAGTGTAGTGGAGTATACACTGTAAAGTATACAGTGTAAAGACATTGTAGTGGAGTATACACTGTAAAGTATACATCACAAAGACAGTGTAGTGGAGTATACACTGTAAAGTATACAGCGTAAAGACAGTGTAGTGGAGTATACACTGTAAAGTATACATCGCAAAGACAGTGTAGTGGAGTATACACTGTAAAGTATACAGCGTAAAGACAGTGTAGTGGAGTATACACTGTAAAGTATACAGCGCAAAGACATTGTAGTGGAATACACACTGTAAAGTATACAGCGTAAAGACATTGTAGTGGAGTATACACTGTAAAGTATACAGCGTAAAGACAGTGTAGTGGAGTATACACTGTAAAGTATACAGTGTAAAGACATTGTAGTGGAGTATACACTGTAAAGTATACATCGCAAAGACAGTGTAGTGGAGTATACACTGTAAAGTATACAGCGTAAAGACAGTGTAGTGGAGTATACACTGTAAAGTATACAGCGCAAAGACATTGTAGTGGAATACACACTGTAAAGTATACAGCGTAAAGACATTGTAGTGGAATACACACTGTAAAGTATACAGCGTAAAGACATTGTAGTGGAGTATACACTGTAAAGTATACAGCGTAAAGACAGTGTAGTGGAGTATACACTGTAAAGTATACAGTGTAAAGACATTGTAGTGGAGTATACACTGTAAAGTATACAGCGTAAAGACATTGTAGTGGAGTATACACTGTAAAGTATACAGCGCAAAGACATTGTAGTGGAGTACACATTGTAAAGTATACAGCGTAAAGACATTGTAGTGGAGTATACACTGTAAAGTATACAGCGTAAAGACAGTGTAGTGGAGTATACACTGTAAAGTATACATCGCAAAGACAGTGTAGTGGAGTATACACTGTAAAGTATACAGCGTAAAGACAGTGTAGTGGAGTATACACTGTAAAGTATACATCGCAAAGACAGTGTAGTGGAGTATACACTGTAAAGTATACAGCGTAAAGACAGTGTAGTGGAGTATACACTGTAAAGTATACATCGCAAAGACAGTGTAGTGGAGTATACACTGTAAAGTATACAGCGTAAAGACATTGTAGTGGAGTACACACTGTAAAGTATACAGCGTAAAGACAGTGTAGTGGAGTATATACTGTAAAGTATACAGTGTAAAGACATTGTAGTGGAGTATACACTGTAAAGCATACAGCATAAAGACATTGTAGTGGAGTATATACTGTAAAGTATACAGCATAAAGACATATGTCCATGTTTATGCCTTGGATTAGACTAGTCTGATTGAGGCCATTTAGAATGCAGTTTCTACCCAATTGAATGAGGTGGGTAATCCTGTAAATAGAGGACTAACAGCCGTGTACCCACTGCTGTCTGTTGATGCTTGTTGCCATGGTAACGTGTACACTAAGGCCCAATCCCATTTCACCCCTGACCTCTACCATTTAGCCCATAGACCTCCATCTTCCACTTTTAGGCCTGGGGGTAGGGGGTCCCAACTGTTGTTGAGATAGAGGGGTGAGGTGAAGTCTTGGGGCTACATGACCCTCCAAATGGAGGTTTTTCTGACTCCAATCAGAGAGTTATGTGGGAAAAAAGGAAAACTGGCAAGATGAAGAACCAAAGAAACCCACAAATTAGTTTATTTTCTCCATTAAAAAAGTACAATAACCATCACATCGCCTTAGTTTATTGTCGTTTCGGTGTATTGTGGCCCTTTTCAGTAGCTAGCTAGCTAAATTTCCCGTTCCACCTTAAATAGTCCAGCAGTTCTGAAATCTGTAGCACCTATATTGTAACTCCTGCTCCATTTAAGGCGGAACGGGAAAATTTGAGCAAGAATCTGGCAAATATTTGACTTTAGCTTCATACCACTGAAGAATTAGGGGGGGTGATGATAAATAACTGCCCCCCTCTTTGAAGGCGTATGATCCCTAAATGTAACTAAAGCCCAGCAGTGAGGAGCTGAACTTTCCCCTCCTCTGCTGTCCCTGCAGACGGGCAGGGTCGCCTACAGAGCGGCGCAAGTAGCTGTTAATGAAGTAACGAAGATGAAGATTTCATAGATGAGGATTTCAAACGCTGCCCCTTGTTACTCAGTTCCAAGAGGAGAGGAGACGCTGGAAAACAAGGGGTATGTTAAACAATAAGAAATGGGATTAGGCCTATGTGGAATTCTTTTGGATCTGACTAGAGCGCATATAAACACCTCAGTGCTCGTCTGTAATCGGACTGAATTCAGTGGGATGTAAGTGTATGTAAACACACTGTGGCAATGATTTAATGTAGCAGTGTATATACTGTAACCAAGCTACAGCGTAGGCATGTACACACTGTAGCTGAGGACAAACGTACGGATTTCAATGCCCACTAGATTAAACACAGGATTTTGTAATCCCAACATGATGATGCTGTCTAATCTACGCTTTCTTCTCTGTGGGACCTGAAGAGCAGAATTTTTAGGTTTCCGTTTCTCCCGTTTGTTTATTTATTCGTTTGTTTCATTTCACTTATTGGGCCTGTTTTTAAGTGTTTGTTTAAATGCATGAGAGCGGCCGAATGCTCCATTTTTAATACGCTGTGAATCACGCTGCTGATGTAATTTCTAGATTTATAGTAGTGATTTTCACAGGCTGTGTGTGTGTGTGTGTGTGTGTGTGTGTGTGTGTGTGTGTGTGGAGAGAGAGATATTGTTTGCTTTTGCTTTGCCTCAGTAATGAAAGTCTAGAAGGAAATCATTGTAAATGCAAAAGTTAATTTAAAAATGGCGTAAAGGTGCAAACACACACACTCTCGCGTGCGCACACACACTCGCGTGCACACACACTCGCACACACACACACCGGTTAAAAGTTAATTTAAAGCTGGCCTGAAGCTCTCATTACTCTCACAACCCCCCCCCCCCCCCTTCTCCTTCTCTCTCTCCTTTCCTCCCTCTTCCCCCTTTTCTCCTTCTCTCTCTCTCTTCCTTCTTTCTTTTCACTCTTCCTCCTTCTCTAGCCTTTTTGTCTTTCTCTCTACCCCCTTTTCTCTCTCTCCCCCTTCTTTCTCCTTCTCTTCTCACTCTACCCCTTAACTCTGTTTTCCATCTATCCTTTTCTCTCTCTCTCTCCTTCCTTTTATTCTCTCTTTCTTTTTCCCTCTCTTTCTCTTTCTCCTTTTCTTTTCTGTCTTTCTCTCTATCCCACTTTCCCATCTCATTCTCTCTCTCTCTCTCACTCCTCCTCTCTCTACCTCGTCTCGCCTTTCCATCTTTCCTCTTTTCCCCCCTTTCTAATTCTCTCTCCCTCCCCTTTTCTCTCTCCCTCTCTTCTCATTCTACACACCTTCTCTTTTTTGTCCTTTTTCTGTCTGTTTCCCTTTTTTCTCTTTATTCTCCCTTTCTACTTCCCTCTCTTTCTCTTGCTCTGTCCATTTTCTGTCTTTCTCCCTCTTTCTCTTGCTCTCTCCATTTTCTGTCTTTCTCTATATATTCTGTCTTTCTTTCTCCTGCTCTGTCCATTTTCTGTCTTTCTCCCTCTTTCTCTTGCTCTCTCCATTTTCTGTCTTTCTCTATATATTCTATCTTTCTTTCTCCTGCTCTGTCCATTTTCTGTCTTTCTCTCCCTCTCTATTCTATCTTTCTTTCTCCCTCTTTCTCATGCTATTTCCCTTTTCTGTCTTTCTCTCCATTATTCCCCTCTCTTCTTTCTCTCCCTCTCTTTACCACTGTGCCCCCCCCTTCTATTTCTCTCTCTCTCTGAGTGAAGCTGTAGGGCAAATATGAATATTACAGTAAAGGATTGTGTAGATTTTAGACTGTGTGTGTGTGAGTGTGTGTGACAGTGAGTGTGTGAGAGAGTCTGAGAGAGTATGTGTGTGTTTGTGTGTGAGTGTGTGTGTGTGTGTGTGTGTGTGTGAGAGAGTCGGAGAGAGTATGTGTGTGAGTGTGTGTGTGTGAGTGTGTGAGTGTGTGTGTGTGAGTGTGTGTGTGTGAGTATGAGTGTGTCTGTGTGTATTGCCTTGTTTAACGAGCGTCTCTGGTTATAATATTGTTACTATAATGATCAATGACTAATGAACACGTGCTCGTTAACGAGGCCAGAGCGTTTGTCTTAATAAAACTGTTTTGCTTGTGTGTTTTATTGTTTATTGTTCTTATTAATGTGCGTGTTTACACGGTTTCTTATCTGCACTGTTATCTGTTTTATTTATTTGTGTTGCGACTCTTCATCTCTGCGTTTCTACATCGGAACAAAACCTAGTTTTTCCAAAATGGGAATCTTTTCTGTTCGTCTGTTCATCATGAAACTGTAACGCAGTGCAGAGCAAAGCTGGAGCTGGAGCTCTCACTTTATATTCAAAAAAGAAAAGAAAACAACAAAATGAAAAGCGCTGAGTTTGGTCCAGTTCACCGGACAACACCGAGGGAGAGCAGGCGTAATTACGGTGTGGTCAAGTATGTAATAATAATAGCTTTATTTCTGTTCTGCCGCTCAAAGTGCTTCACAATGAGATTAAACATCAAACTCATGTCTGTAAAACAGTAAAAGCGAAAATAAAACAACTGAAAGAAGTTTGATAAAACGGTAATAATAAATAAATAAATGAACAATTAAACATTAAAATATAAAGGAAATAGATTTATGGTGCTTTACCTGCCTCGTCTGGTCTGGACCTTCAGTCTTTTCAGTTTGGTCTGAACCAAAGAAGCAGCTTCAAACAAAGCACCAAAATTTGGGCCGACCAAAAGTGGTCTCGGTCCGGACCGAACTCAACCATGGTTCGGTTCGTCTGAACCGTGGAAACAGTCAGCTTGAAACACTGTATAAACATTTACGCCATTTGGCTGACGCTCTTGTCCAGTTTGATCACTTTACACAAGTAGGGGAAGGTGGTGTTGGGAGTCTTGCCCAAGGACTCTTATTGGTATAGAATAGGGTGGTTACCCAGGTGGGGATTGAACCCCAGTCTACAGCGTAGAAGGCAGAGGTGTTACCCACCACACTAACCAACCAACAAGTATAAAGCTGCTTGTTTCCTGAAAGGATGAAGGAAGATATTCAGTTTCCTCCATTCAAACTGAAAATCCCACCCACTGAATTTAACACGCCGATGCCAGAAGCGCCTCTACAAACTAATCATTGTGAAGAACAGGGTGACGCAGGTCATGAGGGTAATGATGGGGCGGAGGTGTGTCTTTAGTGTCTTGTTCACTCGCGCTGCGTCTCCGAGTGCCAGTTCAATAAATATCACTGTCGTTTAAGCTGTCAGTATGACAGGCTGTGAGACTCTGAGTGATACAGCTCACCGACGGAGGCACACGGTAGGGGGGCTAGTGGCGCACAGGCCCAGCTCACGGGCTGCTATGCCAAAGGCCAAATCAAGGCTAAGGGCTCATTACATTGCGAGTCCAGTGGTTCCTTCTGCTCCCTCAGTAACATTGACTCAGACTGTTGGTGGCCACAAAGCAGCAGGCGAGAAGCAGCTCAGCCATTCAGGTTCTTAACACCAAAAACTCCTGTTACGCATCCCCGCTGGTCACATACTGTATAAATAAAAATCACGTGTGGCCACGACTAAGTAAAGCATGGGAGCAAGTCATGGCCACACATTAGGATCGCATGGCCAGGCATTATTCTTCTGTACAGGAACATCAGTCTAAATGTTTATGGGGTCTCAGCCGTGCAGAACAATGACGGACATGGAGTTGGACTCCTGATGGACTTCTGATGAGCTGAGTCAGGTGTGTTTTATAGGGCAGTTTGCTGAAGCCTGCACTGATTTGGCCTGTGAGGACTGGAGCCACGTGGCTTAGACGGTCGCACCACTCCGGAGCCAAAATACCTCGATGAAGTAACTCTCTGAATGAAGGTGAGGATGGGCTGGAAATCCTGCCGTTATCCACCTGGAAGGGAGTTCTTTATTGTTGCGACATGACGCTGATTTGTCTTATACAGTGTATCTCAGCATGAAACAGAGCCAATTACACAA